>NC_084632.1:30947483-30949983 GCF_033978795.1 Nerophis ophidion | reverse complement strand
TGACTAGAATGGCGGAAGCGGGAATCGAACCTGGAACCCTCAGGTTGCTAGCACGGCCACTCTCCTAACCGAGCTATGCCGAGTAACCGTGTAATACTCTTCCATATCAGTAGGTGGCAGTCGGTAGCTAATTGCTTTGTAGATGTGGGAAACAGCGGGAGGCAGAGTGCAGGTAAAAAGGTGTCTAATGCTTAAACCAGGGGTAGGGAACCTATGGCTTCAGAGCAAGATGACTGCACCTGGCTCTCAGATAAATCTTAGCTGACATTGCTTAACACAATAAGTAATGAATAATTCCGCTGGTAATCACAGTTTCGTAAATAAAGTTCAAATCATAAAACTTCTCATGCATTTTAATCCAACCATCCGTTTTCTACCGCACCTGTTCACGATGTCGCATTAATGGTAAGAAGTATTATATTTATTATTGGTTAACTTTTAGAATAACAATGTTGTTAAAAAGAATAAGAGAATTATTATACTCTAGAAATGTTGGTCATACTAAAAAATGCACAAATTTAGTTGTATTCAGTGTTGAAAAATGTTACGGAAATACATTTTGAAATATTTGGCTTTCATGGCTCTCTCAGCCAAAAAGGTTCCCGACCCCTGCTCCAGTGCAAACATGGACAGTCCGGACAAAAACGTAAAAGTAGGTAATGATTTTAATGAATCATGCACCGTATCAAACTGACAGAGAGAAACAAAAGAAAAAGCGTGCCGAACGCACGGGAAGCCAAAGCAAACACTTTAACTCTGAGTCGAGAATAAGAACATAGATGTGACTGTTGCTTACCGCAAACAATGCACCCAGGACGAGTGACAAAAAAAGGCAGGTTTAAATAGTGTCTCATGATTAGATAAAGGTGTGTCCCAAAAAGAGGCAGGTGCAAATCATGTAACCATGGTGACAAAACAAACAGGAAACTAAAGAAGTCCAAAACTAACAAAACATAAATAAACTGAACACAATCCGGACCACGGATCATTACAGAGATTTTTTAAAAATATTCTAAAAATAGCAACAATTCAAAAATCCTTTATAAATATATTTATTGAATAATACTTTAACAAAATATGAATGTAAGTTCATAAACTGTGAAAAGAAATGCAACAATGCAATATTCAGTGTTGACAGCTAGATTTTTTGTGGACATGTTCCATTATTAATGATGTTAAAGGCCTACTGAAATGAGATTTTCTTATTCAAACGGGGATAGCAGGTCCATTCTATGTGTCATACTTGATCATTTTGTGATATTGCCATATTTTTGCTGAAAGGATTGAGTAGAGAACATCGACGATAAAGTTAGCAACTTTTGGTCGCCAATAGAAAAGCCTTGCCTTTACCGGAAGTATGTGCGCGTGACGTCACGAGTTGCAGGGCTCCACACATATTCACATTGTTTTTAATGGGAGCCACCAGCAGTAAGAGCAATTCGGACCGAGAAAGCGACAATTTCCCGATTAATTTGAGCGAGGATGAAAGATTTCTGAATTAGGATATTGATAGTGAAGGACTAGAAAAAAAAGAAAAAAAAAAGCGACGGCTCCGGGCAGCGGCAGTGTGAACGTTTCAGATGTAATTAGACACATTTGCTAGGATGATTCTGGAAGATCCCTTATCTGCTTATTGTTTTAATGGTGTTTTAGTGAGATTTTAAAGATTGTAGAGTCATACATCGAGGTCGGATGGCTGCGGTGAACACAAAATGTCTCGGAGAGAAGCCGAGGAGACAAGCTCACAGCTGCCTTTTAAACAGCTGCTGCAGGACGAAGATTAATCCAATGATGTCTCCGGTAAGATATATATATATGTCACAAATTCCCCATCCAAAAACATGCTGGTTGACGTAGAGAAAACATGTTCGCTTGACCGCTCTGTGTTAAAGCAAACAAACAAAGAAACACCGGCTGTGTCTCGGTGCTAAAGACAGCTGCAATACACCGCTTTCCACCAACAGCATTCTTCTTTATAGTCTCCATTATTAAATGAACAAATTGCAAAAAAATTCAGCAACACAGATGTCCAAAATACTGTGTAATTACGCCATGAACAGAGACGACTTTTAGCCGTGTTTGGTGCAGCGCTAATATTTTGTTACAATCCTTGACATCACGCGCACGCGTCATCATTCCGCGACGTTTTCAACAAGAAACTCGCGTGAAATTTAAAATTGCAATTTAGTAAACTAAAAAGGCCGTATTGGCATGTGTTGCAATGTTAATATTTCATCATTGATATATAAACTATCAGACTGCGTGGTCGGTAGTAGTGGGTTTCAGTAGGCCTTTAAAGATTTTTTTTTGTGAAGAAATGTTTAGAATTAAAGGCCTACTGAAACCCACTACTACCGACCACGCAGTCTGATAGTTTATATATCAATGATGAAATATTAACATTGCAACACATGCCAATACGGCCTTTTTAGTTTACTAAATTGCAATTTAAAATTTCCCGCGAAGTATCCTGTTGAAAGCCCCAGCAGCGAGAGCAGTA
>NC_084632.1:30712483-30942483 GCF_033978795.1 Nerophis ophidion | reverse complement strand
CAAATGATGTCAAGCGGGTCCAACATGACACTGTGAAAGTTCAATCCATAATGGATCCAACACAGTCGCGAGATTCCAGTCCAAAGCGGATCCAACACAGCAGCAAGAGTCCCGTTCACAGCGGAGCCAGCAGGAAACCATCCCAAGCGGAGGCGGATCAGCAGCGCAGAGATGTCCCCAGCCGCATTGGCGGAACTCATGAAAAAAACAATGACTTAATAAATACGCTGAAAGGTTCGTAAACTCCTCAGGGCCAGGGTCTTCTGCAGTTGACTTTTATTGACTATATTTTGAGTTTTGCTGGATGCTATGGGTCAGGACTATTCAACTGGCAGCCCAGGGGCCAAACCCGTCATTATACTGGTCCCCGGGTTTAGTTAAAAATTTGGAAGCAAATTCCTAAAAACACTAGAGTGCTCCCGGGCTTCACGGTGGAAGAGGGGTTAGTGCGGCTGCCTCACAATACGAAGGTCCTGAGTAGTCAGGGTTCAATCCTGGGCTCGGGATCTTTCTGTGTGGAGTTTGCATGTCCTCCCCGTGACTGCGTGGGTTCCCTCCGGGTACTCCGGCTTCCTCCCACCTCCAAAGACATGCACCTGGGGATAGGTTGATTGGCAACACTAAATTGGCCCTAGTGTGTGAATGTGTGTGTGAATTTTGTCTGTCTATCTGTGTTGGCCCTGCCATGGGGTGGCGACTTGTCCAGGGTATAACCCGCCTTCCGCTTGATTGTAGCTGAGATAGGCACCAGCGCCCCCTGCGACCCCAAAGGGGAATAAGCGGTAGAAAATGGATGGATGGACTACAGTGCTCCTGTTGTAGAGAGGAACAGTGACCACTCTAAACACATCGGCAGATCCTTCCATTGACATTCTATTATTGCAAGCAAACATTCAACACTAGGGGTTCAAAATTGTGATTTACTAAGGTTTTCCTAAAGGCACACCCTTAAGGCCATGTCTACACTAAGCCGGATAACCCCTTAAATGAATAATTATTTAGCATAAGCATTGTGTCAGCCACACTAATCCATTGTGTATGGTTCCTCTCCTTAGATAACTTTTTACACGGGTAAGTGCGCCGTGTATTTCTTGAATCCCTAGCTCTTAGCTTTGTATGGACTCATTGATCGTTTACAAACTGAGTTCGGAGAGGAAGTCCCAGAAAGACAGCGCCCCACACAGGAAGTGACGTCGGAAAGAACGCGTCACAACTAGCTTCATAACAACGTGTTTGCACTCGGAGGTAAACACTGGAAAGATGGAGGCAAGTCATCTAGACACGCCCATGTTTCTCCTTCCTCTACATCAGGGGTCTCAGACATGCGGCCCGGGGGCCAATTGCGGCCCCCACCTCAATATGAAAGTTTAATGTTAGTGCGGCCCGCAAGTTTTATATGAATGGCGCTTTACAGCGTTGTGTTATTTGGGTCCAAAATGGCTCTTTCAACGTTCTGGGTTGCTTACCCCTGCATCAGTGGAAAAGCAGCAAGTGAGTGAAAGCGACAGAGACGTTGCCATGGAGGCGAGGGGTTTTCTTACGTGCCCGGCTGCAGTCACACCACGACACCTGTCCGTCAGGAATAACAGTGCCCGATAACCTGGACCATTCGGGCCGTTAATTGTTTTTTTTATTGTTTAATTTTCATTGCCTCACACGATGAACACTACATATATTTCTATATGAGCCGTCACTGTTTTGCGCTCGCTATCACGGTACTTTCCCGGCTATTATCCGCCGATCGCCGTGTTGCTGCAGGGAGGAAAAGCGGAACGACACACATTGCGGAAATAACATTATTCTCCGTGCGTCGGCTAAATACAAATATATTTCACATCCCCAAACATGTCTTTTTCAAAACCTGCAGTGAAGAGAAGGGCGAGTGATGTGCAAAGACAATTCCAGGAAAAGTGGGAGATGCAATATTTCTTTTTTGAGCACAGCAGCACCCCGACATGACCTATTTGCACAGATAAAGTTGCGGTGCACAAGGAATACAATTTGAAACGTCATTACATGCTGAAGAGTATGCAACACTTTTTTTAAGAAATCTTTTCTTGCGGCCCAGCCTCACCCAGACTCTGCGTCCAGAGGCCCCCTGGTGAATTGAGTTTGAGACCCCTGCTCTACATGTACAGACGCTTGTGGTAATCACACATGAATACCTTAAGAGAAAGCGATTGCAGCTATTTGGGATACAAAACTTCTCAGATGGTAAGAGAACTTTCCAATGTCCGGGTCAGCTGTGATTCTACTTACCGAAAAACTTTGTCAGTTTGTCGAAGGAGAGACAACAAGAATGCGGGCTCCCGTGGATGTGATAAAAAAGGTAGCCTGTGCTTTGTATTATCTGGCCATCGAGGGAAGACTACGGAAAATGGCGAATGCATTTGAACTGGCAAAGCAGACCGTATCAGTTATTGTCCGCCATGTATGTCGCGGACTCAACGTCTAGGTCCAGAGTATATAAAGTCACCAAAAAGAAATGGACAATGAAGGTGAAGGTAAAATAGTGAGAAGTGTCCTAACCAGATATCTACATCCCTAGATTGATTGATTGATGTAAAATGTTCTTTATCACATTGTTTACTTTCACGTGTCCAATAAAGATTTGATTAATTTATGATGTTTCAAGTGTGATTCACTAAAATAGTCCCCACAGCGCACTGGATTCCAGTTAATTGAAATACCACAACACTGGATATTGTTCAGATAAGTTAAATTTAATTTAAGAACTTGCACACCATGCAACACTGGAGGTGACTATGATGCGTGCATTTTCCGTGCGTGTGTACTAGTGTAACCGGTGGTCTTTTCCTCTGCGTTGTGTGTTTTTTATGGAAGACGACCGACACCATGGGTTTCTCCACTGCACTTTACTGATAACACAGAATACAATCGTCATCAAAACTTTGTGCCATCGTCGAGCCCCTCTCCCGTTATCGTAGACAAAAAGGGCAGGCATAGTTACATACACAGTAAAATAAAAACATACCTGATAACACAGAGTACAATCGTCATCAAAACTTTGTGCCATCGTCGAGCCCCTACACAAATATATAAAAATGAACAAGAAATGAATAAAAGTTCTTAACAAGACATTTTTTGTCGTCGCATGAACGCCTACCTCTCCCGTTATCGTAGACAAAAAGGGAAGTTGGAGGGCGTGTCTAACGCATATAAAAAGACAGGTGTCACAGTAATTATTGCAGTAGGAGGGACAACGAGACAATGGTTCCACATTGACAACACATCAAACAATATTCAGGTATTTACATGTAACTTACATATTTTGTGTAATTATAACAATAATAAAACATTAGAAAATAAATTATTTACAAGACGTAATTGACCCTGTTACACTAGGTCGCGTTACGCCGGCGGACGGAGGGGGTGTGGGGGTCTTAAACGACCATTGTGTGTGTGGACAAGGATAAGGTTAGGTGTTGAAGGGACCTAAGTCCTCTCCTTTTTGGCAGTTACACATTTTTTTCACTGCTCACCTCCCAGGGGGTGATCAAGGGTGATGGGTCAAATGCAGAGAATAATTTCGCCACATCTGGTATGTGTGTGACAATCATTGGTACTTTAACTTTACTTTTTTAACTTGTTTGACTTTTCGTAACATGATTCATGTAATTAAAGTGCTGCTGTAACTTGTTTACGTCAGATGCAGTCATTAGTCATTTGCTCAATTTTTTTAGTTATACTTGTTGTGTTCATCAAGCTTCCAGTTTAGGTTCTTTCTTTTTCATCATTTGAGCAAGTCAACTGGTAGCCCCCTGAGTTCAGCTAAACAATATTTGCGACTGAGGGACACATTTTTGCAGCGGATTTTTAAAATGAGTGCTGTCGTGGAGAGCTGTGATGTGCGGTGAACTAAAAACCAGGTGAAGCATACATACTTTTTTTTCTTCTTCTTTTTTTTTTTTAACTTAAAGTCATGTGTGCAGCTCGAATCATTGTTGATTTAGGTTGCACATTAGAGTTACAGGAAAAAAAAGGGAGTTATTCGCTTTCATAAAAACGTTATCATAATAATGTTATAATATGATAAATGGGTCCAAAAACTATTTGATAAAGTTGTTATTAAATACTTTTTGGCCCCATTTGCTTTTAACAAAATAAATCAAGTATTGTGAGTGTGTATTACCTTACTGTATTTGTATCTGAAGCAGCAATAGCTATCCTCCATGAAAACGTACTTTTTATGATCACATTCATTTCGTCTTAAATTCCAGTTTGGAGAAGTATTTCATCTTGGATACTTGGATACAGTATATAATCAAACATTCATTTAATTCAATTTCATTCCAAGAAATTAAACAAAATTTTTGCATCCGACAAAAAACACCAACAAACGCTGGCTTACTCTAATAAAAATGCCATGTTTTTTTTTTAAAGACAGTTAAAAAAAAAAGAAAAGAAAAAAATGCTGGCTTCTGCTGGAGAGACCTGTGTCTGCTAGCTTGAGCGCCCCCACTTCTCCCAGTGTGGCGAGTCAGAGTACTGCTGACACATTGAACTGCAAGGTGACAACGTATCGCCCCCTACTTTGAGGCAGAGCTGCCTCAACACCTGCCTTTTCCACGTGGCAACAAGCATTGGTAGAGAAGGCCAGTAACGTGGTGGGAGTGGAGCTGGACTCTCTGGCGGTGCTGTCAGAGAGGAGAAGTCGAGCAAAACTCCTAGCCATTATGGACAACACCTCCCACCCACTACACTCAGACCTTGCAGAGAGAATGAGCACGTTCAGTGGAAGGCTCAGACTCCCAAAATGTAACACGGAATGACACAGGAGGTCCTTCATACCGACATCCATCGGACTGTATAATGCACATGTTTCTTCTTGACTGGACTTAAATGTTGAACATAAATAAATAAATGATAAATGGGTTGTACATGTATAGCCCTTTTCTACCTTCAAGGTACTCAAAGCGCTTTGACACTACTTCCACATTTACCCATTCACACACACATTCACACACTGATGGAGGGAGCTGCCATGCAAGGCGCTAAGCAGCACCCATCAGGAGCAAGGGTGAAGTGTCTTGCTCAGGACACAACGAACGTGACGAGGTTGGTACTAAGGTGGGGATTGAACCAGAGACCCTCGGGTTGCGCACGGCCATTATCCCACTGCGCCACGCCGTCCCTATATATATATATATATAGAATATATTTATATTATTCAGATATTATATAATATATGTACAATATTATTTATTATTATTATTGTTTATTGTGAGCGAACTGTGTTGCTGAATTTCCCCCAGGGATCAATAAAGTACTTTCTATTCTATTCTATTCTATTCTATTCTATGCGCCCCCATCGCACGCACGCCCAATACCCACTGTGTGTAGCCGTGGAGGCACCACCTGTGTCTGCCTCACTTCTCATCTGCTGCATTGTTTTGATCCGGAAACATTGAATTTTCGCAATTTTGACCATGAAAATGATCAAAATATACAGGAACCACACCAAAATCACATAGAGAGGATAAACAAAAAAAAATATATATAAAAACTTATTTTATTTTATTTCTTTGTTTTGGAACATCTCTTGGTTAAGCCACCTGGTGGTGTCTCACCTGCCTCCCCTGATCCTTGACTATCTTTTTTGCAGATGGTCCCTAAAAACTGCAAAGCTCTCCTGTAACTCGGACAAAATATATGAACCTAAATTAAATGTCTACTGTAGAGGACACAGTTTCTCCAGAATATGCAAAATAAGACTAATAGTGAGGGGAGAAGTCCGCCTCTCCTGGTCCTTAGTTTTCTGTAAATGCGACCCCCAAATATTTTTACTTGAATGTCCTTGTTTAGGTTTTTGGAGTTATTTTCATGCGCAAACCACAGAAAATCAGGCTGTAATTTTGCACCACTTTTAGTAATAATGTTGTAGAGCGCTGCATCGAGGGAGGTCAAACCGTATCCACTTGTCTTTGTGGGATGGAATTTAGGAAGGATGGATAATGTAATGCCCCCTCACCTCCTCCTCCCTCACGCAGGTTACCCCACGGTGTGTGCCCAAGGCAGCGGGTGCCCTGACTCCAGTGACGAGTGGGTTTGCTCCCTTCAGCAGCACCGCTCATCTCTCTCTTTAATGTCATTTAGCTGCAGGGTGGCCAGCGCCTCACTCGCCCATTAATCCCATTCCAAATGCCATAACATTTCCCAAAAAGCTCCTGCTTCTTAAAGCGATAATTAGAATGTCTATTTAAAGTTCACCGCTCTCCTCTTGCCGTGATCAATTAAAAGCCGTTTAAAAGGGGATCGGTGGCAATCGTCAACAAATTAAATCCATTCCCCTCTTTTAGACGCCACGCCTAGAATGTATAATAGAGGTCAAAGACAGTGCACAAATCGGAAATTTCACGAAGATGGTGAGGATGGTGATAAATGGATAACGGCTACTTACCACTGTGGCTGACCCCAGAAATAGGATGAAGAGGGATGTTTTGAATGTGATATCTGATAAGAAAGAACGAAATGAAGCATTTGTGAGGACCTAAATGTCTGAAAAGTAATTAAAGGGGAACATTATCACAATTTCCGAAGGGTTAAAACCAATAAAAATCAGTTCCCAGTGGCTTATTTTATTTTTCGAAGTTTTTCTCAAAATTTTACCCACCACGCAATATCCCGAAAAACGGCTTCAAAGTGCCAGATTCACACCATCGCTATATCCACCCGTCAAATTGTCCTGTGACGTCACTGCGTGAAGCCACTAGAAACAAACATGGCGGATAGCACAGAGAGGTATAGCATAGTAGCTCTGGTTCAGACTAGGATTTCAGCGCTGTAAGCGATTCAACAGATAACGCATGTATTGAAATGGATGGTTGGAGTGTGGAGGCAGGTACCGAAAACGAAATTAAAGAAGAAACTGAAGCTTTTGAGCCATATCACGACCGACAGCGGCACAGGACGAAGCGCGGACAAATTTGACGATCGCCTTCTAACCAACAATTGGTATGTGTTTGTTTGGCATTAAATGTGGGTGGTGGGAAAGGCTGGATGCAAATATAGCTACAAATGAGGCATAATGATGCAATATGTACATACAGTTAGCCTAAATAGCATGTTAGCATCGATTAGCTTGCAGTCATGCCGTGACCAAATATGTCTGATTAGCACACTCCACATAAGTGAACAGGCGAACAATTGAAAGGCGTTTAAATCGCCAAATTCACCCTTTTAGAGTTCGGAAATCGGTTAAAAAAACATATGGTCTTTTTTCTTTTTGGTCTTTAATCTAAATCTTCATTTTAGCTTCTGTTTTTTCGACGAAGAATATTTGTGAAATATTTCTTCAAACTTATTATGATTAAAGTCAATAACATCAACAAAACTCACCTTTGTGATTTCGTTGACTTTATCGTTGGAAATGTCGCAGGATATCCACGCATTCTTGCCATCTCTGTGCCATCTCTGTCGTAGCATAGCTGTCGTCGGTAAAGTGTGCAGAACAAACGAGGGACTTTCGCATCTTTTGACCACTGGTGCCACTTGAATCCGTCCCTGTTCGTGTTGTTACACCCTCCGACAACACACCGACAAGGCATGATGTCTCCAAGGTACGGAAAACAGTCGAAAAAATGGAAAATAACAGAGCTGATTTGACTTGGTGTGTGTAATATGTTTGAGAAAATGGAAGGTCACTTCATGATGTGACGTTACGGGTGAAAGTTCATTGCTCCGACAGGCGAACAATTGAAAGGCGTTTAAATCGCCAAATTCACCCTTTTAGAGTTCGGAAATCGGTTAAAAAAACATATGGTCTTTTTTCTATTTTGGTCTTTAATTTAAATCTTCATTTTAGCTTCTGTTTTTTCGACGAAGAATATTTGTGAAATATTTCTTCAAACTTATGATTAAAATTCCCAAAAAATATTCTGGCAAATCTAGAAAATCTGTGGAATCAAATTTAAATCTTATTTCAAAGTCTTTTGAATTTATCTTAACATTTTTGTACTGGAAAATGTAGAAGAAATAATGATTTGTCTTTGTTAGAAATATAGTTTGGTCCAATTTGTTATAAATTCTAACAAAGTGAAGATTGGATTTTAATTTATTTAAAACATGTCATCAAAATTCTAGAATTAATCTTAATCAGGAAAAATAACTAATGATGTTCCATACATTTTTTTTTTTTATATTTTAAAAAAAGATTCAAATTAGCCAATTTTCCTCTTATTTTTTTCGGTTGAATTTGGAATTTTAAAGAGTCGAAATTGAAGATAAACTATGTTTCAAAATATAATTTTCATTTTTTTGTATGTTTTCTCCTCTTTTAAACTGTTCAATTAAGTGTTTTTGTCATCATTTATTCTCTACAAAAAACTTTCCGTGAAAGGAAAAAAATGTAGGACGGAATGACAGACAGAAATATCTATTTTTTGTCAGGATGGGGGGGGTCGCAGCTTGCTGCGCGGTCGTTCTCCCAGGAAGGCAGACAGACTACTCAAAACATGATGTTTAGGTAAACACATGATTTAATTTCAAACAAAAAAAAGGTACAAACAAAAAGCACTCGCTGCGGAGGCACAACTTGGGAAAAGAGACAAAACTAACACTTTAACAAACTATGAACATAATGCAAATAACACTTACTATGGCTGGACAAGAGTAGCAAGGACTTTGGCATGGAAAAACTGGCATGGACAAAGCATGAAAAGAAACACAATGACGCCAGGACGACCAACATAAAATGACAGGCTTAAATAGAGATGTGGTGATTGAAAACAGGTGTGAGACATGACAGGTGAACTGATTGGTCTTCATGGTGACAAAACAGAGTGAAAAAAAAAAAGGAACTTAAAGAGTCCAATGGTCAAACAGCACCTGGTATTCCCAAGCAGTCTCCCATCCAAGTACTAACCTTGAGGATTCTAGCGGGAACTCTCATTCAACACTTCTTCGATTACGCTTGCACCTCATGGTACCCCAGCACCTCCAAAACCCTCAAATCTAGACTCCAAACATCCCAGAATAAAATAATCCGGTTACTTTTAGACCTCCACCCCAGATCACACCTCAATCCAACCCACTTCTCCAAAGTGGGCTGGCTCAGGGTGGAGGACGGAGTAAAACAACTTGCACTGAGCCTAGTCTATAAAATCCGCTACACCTTCTTGATACCGAAGTACATGTCAAACTACTTCCTTAACGTAAATGACCGCCATAACCACAACACCAGGGGGAACTCCACAAACCACGTTAAACCCAGATTTCGATCTAACAAAGGTCTTAACTCATTCTCTTTCTATGCCACAACAATGTGGAATGCACTCCCAACAGGTATAAAAGTAAGTGCATCTCCATATTCCTTCAAAACCGCTCTAAAACAACACCTCCAGGCAACTTCAACACTTTACTAATACCCTCCTCCATTCACATCCCATCTCCCCGGATTACAAACAACTCAAATGTACTTCTAATGTATATACTTGTTCTTATGCTATCTGAACTCACTATGTTCTCTGCTGGCTGTACATATCCTACTAAGTAAGACCTACACTGTTTCAATGTCCACATTTCTCTGTTGATGCAATTGTTGATGACTGAAGTGAAGATATCAACCAAAGCTCCTCATCCCACCCCCCGGATTGTAAATAATGTAAATAATTCAATGTACATACTATGATGATTAACTTGTGTGATGACTGTATTATGTTGATAGTATATATTTGTACCATGAATTGATTAACGTGGACCCCGACTTAAACAAGTTGAAAAACTAATTCGGGTGTTACCATTTAGTGGTCAATTGTACGGAATATGTACTGTACTGTGTAATCTACTAATAAAAGTATCAATCAATCAATCAATCAATCAATCAATCAACCAGGCCAGACACTGCTTAGCTTCAAGAACCAACGAGATCGGGGATGCTCAGCGCAGCACGGTCACACAAAATCATAAACAGACATGACATTTTTATAAATATGATTTATTCGTTAAGGTAAACTGAGCAAATTGGCTATTTCTGGCAATTTATTTAAGTGTGTATCAACTGGTAGCCCTTCGCATTAATCAGTACCCAAAAAGTAGCTCTTGGTTTCAAAAAGGTTGGTGCCCCCTGACTTATACATATACATTTATATATACATATATAGAGACAAATTGTCAGGCTGATTCAGGCCAATTTTTTTTTTTACATCCAGAAAAAGAATCATCTTCCAAAGGGAGCCCAAACCCTATTGTTGGGAATGTACCATCTGGACCTCAACCGGTTTTGCTCCCACATCTATCTTGTGTGAGAGAGGCAGGACTGATCGGTGATGAATTATGCATACATTTAACAAATTGTTATATTTGTCTGGTAATGTGATGCTACCCAAATCATCACCCCGATCATGTGGAAAATGATCACGTTCAAGCATTTTTGCCAGAAAAAAAAAACTGCTACTGCCCCATGAAATGATAATTATATGGATATATCCCGTGTTTACTGTGTTGTCCTCGTGCAAATATTGCAGCTGAAATGACAGTTTATGAGCAAAGCTGTAAGATGTTATTGTGTTTGATGGATAACTTTTTGTTGGCGGTGTGCATGCATGCAAAGCCCATTATGTTTGATGTCGCTCTCAGGGGCACACAGTGTCTCCTTGTTCCGCCCACCTTTGACAGTAACAGGGTGAGCCTGAGGAGGTGTGCCCTCTAATAAAACATTTATATGCAGGGAAACAGTGTGTCCAACTCCAACTCTTTTGAAGTTACCCACCAAGATTTAGAGGCTTTTCTAAGGGGGGCCCATTGTTTGCCACCATGTTGCCTTCACATTCCCGCCCCCTGCATCAAAAAAAAAAAAAAGAAGTGTCACAGTAGTCTGTAGAAACTTCAAAAGATGGCGGCATGAAAGAAGCGGATTTGACCCCCGAGCCCATTAAGTAGCGACTAAATCAGTAGATTGAAAAGCGGAGTAATTTGTATCAACTCAGAGTGTAACTATGCAGCCAAACAGGAAGGTCAGGCCTTCATGCCATGGCCTCAGCGCCGGACTCTTAGCAACATCACATCAATGCAACATCAGTTCTCCAAACCACATTCGTCCCAAAAAAAAAAAAAGGATGCACGTAAACAAGGCCTGATTGTGGCGAGACAGAGAAGCGGCAAAGGAAAGGCAGGAAGTGCTCTTTTCTTCCATCCATTGCACGAAGTAACTGTCCAACTTAGCCCGGGAGATAATGTCTGATAATAGCGGACTAATGATGCTTGGGCTGATTGAATTAGGCCAGAGGTCTAGTGGGTCAGAACCCCGGAGTGATTCACCTTCCCCCCTGCAGCTCCGCAGACAACCTCCTGGGAAAGGCGAAGATCGGTGTTAGGAACCCCCCCCACACCCCTACCCCACACACACAACCCCCACCGGCCCCAGTTTTTACAGCTCAAGCAAAATTCTCATGGCACTAAAATCAATGTTGCTATTGTTGGGGCCAAACGACACATCCTGACCATGGCCAATGCAAAGAATTCCAAGCGGCAGGGCCTGCTGGCCTGTTGGGATCCACCAATTTGATTATGAGGAGGCCCAACGTTGTTTTTCAAGGGAGCGCACATAAAGGCGGTCTTGTTCATCAGTATGGACAATGGGACCTCTAAGTGGCATGTGAAACTGACCCGACTGTGCAATAATTCAAGCCTTTGATTTGACAAATATTTTTGGTGCCCTCCTCCGCACTTGGAAATACCTCCACTTTTCTCCAGCTCCGCTCTTGAACTGGAGAAAATGAAATGATGAAACTCCCCTTAAAGGCCTACTGAAATGAGATGTTCTTATTTAAACGGGGATAGCAGGTCCATTCTATGTGTCATACTTGATCGTTTCGCGATATTGCCATATTTTTGCTGAAAGGATTTAGTAGAGAACCTCGACGATAAAGTTTGCGACTTTCGGTGCTAAGAAAAAAGCCCTGCCTCTACCGGAAGTAGCAGACGATGATGTCACCCGTGTGATGCCTTCTCACATATTCACATTGTTTTTAATGGGAGCCTCCAACAAAAAGGGCTATTCGGTCCGAGAAAACGACAATTTCCCCATTAATTTGAGCAAAGATGAAAGATTTGTGTTTGAGGATATTGATAGCGACGGACAAGAAAAAAAAAAAAAAAAGTTCAAGAAAAAAGTTAAAAAGAAAAAAACGCGATTGCATTGGGACGGATTCCGATGTTTTTAGACACATTTACTAGGATAATTCTGGGAAATCCCTTTTCTTTCTATTGTGTTGTTAGTGTTTTATTGAGTTAAATAGTAACTGATAGTCGGAAGGGTGTCTCCACGGGTGTCTTGAGGCCAGTGTCTCAGGGGAGTCGACGGCAGCTATGGACGGCACAAGCGCAGCTTTTCTCCGGTAAGAACTGACTTTTTAACCACAATTTTCTCACCGAAACCTGCTGGTTGACATTTGGTAGGAATCCATGTTGGCTTGACCGCGCTCTGATCCATAGGAGAGTTTCATCTCCAGGAATTTTAAACAAGGAATCACCATGTGTTTGTGTGGGTAAAGGCTAAAGCTTCCCAACTCCATCTTTCTACTGTGACTTCTCCAATATTAATTGAACAAATTGCAAAAGATTCAGCAACACAGATCGCCAAAATACTGTCTAATTATGCCGTTAAAGCCGATGACCTTTAGCTGTGTGTGTGCACAGCGCTCATACTTCCGAAATATTAACATTGCAACACATGCCAATACGGCCTTTTTAGTTTACTAAATTGCAATTTTAAATTTCCCGCGAGTTTCTTTTTAAAACGTTGCGAAATGATGACGCGTGCGCGTGACGTCACGGACTGTCAGGAAATATTAGCAGCTGCACCACTCGCGGCTAAAAGTCATCTGCTTTAACCGCATGATTACACAGTATTTTGGACATCTGTGTTGCTGAATCTTTTGCAATTTGTTCATTTAATAATGGAGACTATAAAGAAGAATGCTGTTGGTGGAAAGCGGTGGATTGCAGCTGCCTTTAGCACCGAGACACAGCCGGTGTTTCTTTGTTTGTCTTGAAGCTTTAACACAGAACATGTTTTCTCTACGTCAACCAGCATGTTTTTGGATGGGGAAATTGTGATATATATCTTACCAGAGACATCATTGGATTATTCGTCGTCCTGCAGCAGCTGTTTAAAAGGCAGCTGTGAGCTTGGATCCTCGGCTTCTCTCTGAGACACTTTGTGTTCACCGCAGCCATCCGAACTCAAGGTATGTCTTTACAATCTTTAAAATCTCACTAAAACACTTTTAAAACAATAAGCAGAAAAGGGATCTTCCAAAATTATCCTAGTAAATGTGTCTAATTACATTTTAAAAGCTCACACTGCCGCCACCCGGAGCCGTCGCTTTTTTTTTCTTTCTTGTCCTTCACTATCAATATCCTAATCCACAAATCTTTCATCCTCGCTCAAATTAATGGGCAAATGGTCGCTTTCTCGGTCCGAATTGCTCTTACTGCTGGTGGCTCCCATTAAAATGGATGAATGGATGGATGGATGCTTTATGGTTAGATTTCAAACATTCGGGAGTTATGGGGATTCCAATCACACAAAAACAGGTGCCAACAGGTAAGAAAACTTGGTTTTGCAGGAGCCCCTTTCAGTTGCAAGCAAACATTTGAGTCGCAAGTGTCTTTGGTGTAGCCAATGTCACAATAAGATACGCGCAAAACATCCCGTCTTACTCACTAGCATTACCTTAGTTTTTCCAAGCAGAGGACAGAAGAAAATGAGTGTGAAGGACAGGGCTGAGAGAAAAAAAAGTGGATGATCTTCATTCAATAAAGAAAGAAATCATCAAAAACATAACCGAGCTTTTCGCCGTCTTGGGAAAGCAATTTGTGCGTATGACTGCTAGTCTGCACCATACTGAAACAAAAATGAGTCTAACTCAAGCCCATCAATCCATCCATTTTCTACCACTTGTCCCTTTTTGGGGGTTGCGGGGGGTGGTGGAGCCTTTCTCAGCTGCATTCGGGTGGAAGGCGGTGTACACCCTGGACAAGTCGCCTCTCATCACAGGGCCAACACAGATAGACAGACAACATTCACACTCACATTCACACACTAGGGCCAATTTAGTGTTGCCAATCAACCTATCCCCAGGTGTTTTTGTAGATGGAGGAAGCCGGAGTACACAGAGGAAACCCACGCAGTCACGGGGAGAACATGCAAACTCCATACACAAACATTCCGAACCCGGGATTGAACTCAGGACTACTCAGGACCTTCGTCCTTGTGAGGCACATGCACTAACCCCTGTTCCACCCGTGCTGCCCTAACGCAAGCCAACATTTTTTTTATGAATAATATATAAATGTCGTACATGTATCCATTAAAACAAGGAAAAGCTGCTGATGGTGTGTTTGATGGAGAAACAGCTAAAAAGCGACACTGTAGAAGTCTACTCTCCAAGGTAAATTCTGTACATTACTGTATTGTTTTTATACACAATTTCTGTTACATGTTAGAAAGATTCTGTTTCGGGGTGGAGGAAGCACCAATTACATTTCAATGAGAGATTCGGGATTCAGGTGTTTTGAGTTAGAGCTGTTAAAGGCCTACTGAAATGAGATTTTCTTATTTAAACGGGGATAGCAGGTATGTGTCATACTTGATCATTTCGCGATATTGCCATATTTTTGCTGAAAGGATTTAGTAGAGAACATCGACAATACAGTTCGCAACTTTAGGTCGCTAATAAAAAAAGCCTTGCCTTTACCGGAAGTAGCAGATGATGTGCACGTGACGTCACTGGTTGTAGAGCTCCTCAGATCCTCACATTGTTTACTATCATAGCCACCAGCAGCTAGAGCTATTCGGACCAAGAAAGCGACAATTTCCCCATTAATTTGAGCGAGGATGAAAGATTCGTGGATGAGGAAATTTAGAGTGAAGGCCTAGAAAAAAAAAAAAAGGCGAGGCCAGTGAGAAGTGTGAAGTGAATTATATTTATACAGCGCTTTTCTCTTAGTGACTCAAAGCGCTTTACATAGTGAAACCCAATATCTAAGTTACATTTAGACCAGTGTGGGTGGCACTGGGAGCACGTGGGTAAAGTGTCTTGCCCAAGGACACAACGGCAGTGACTAGGATGGCGGAAGCGGGAATCAAACATGCAACCCTCAAGTGAGAGCGATTCAGATGTTTTTAGACACATTTACTAGGATAATTCTGGGAAATCCCTTATCTGCCTATTGTGTTGCTAGTGTTTTAGTGCAATAAATAGTACATTAAAGTCGGAGGGGTGTGGCCACAGGTATTTTGACGCCAGAGTCTCTGAGAGAAGTCACGGCAGCTGCAGGAGGACGCTGGCTCCACTGATCTCCGGTCAGAGGCGACCTATTTCCACAATTTTCACACCGAAAACTGCCGGTTGACATGTAGTTGGGATCCATATTCGCTTGACCGCTCTGATCCATAGTAAAGCTTCACCTCCGGGAATTTTAAACAAGGTAACACTGTGTGTTTGTGTGGCTAAAGGCTGAAGCTTCCCACATCCATCTTTCTACTTTGACTTCTCCATTATTAATTGAACAAATTGCAAACACAGATGCCCAAAATACTGTGTAATTTTGCGATGAAAAGAGTAAACTTTTAGCCGTAAGTGGTGCTGCGCTAATATGTCCCCTCCAACCAATAACGTCACAAACACGTGTCATCATTACGCGACGTTTTCAACAGGAAACTCTGCGGGAAATTTTAAATTGCAATTTAGTAAACTAAACCGGCCGTATTGGCATGTGTTGCAATGTTAATATTTCATCATTGATATATAAACTATCAGACTGCGTGGTGGGTAGTAGTGGGTTTCAGTAGGCCTTTAAGCTGGTAAATGGAGGTACCACTGTAGACGATTTCTGGAGAAGAAAAAAAGGCAAGAAAGGATTCACGATGTTGGAAGCCAGCAGATAAGTTTGGCTTTTGTTGTTTGAATTAAAACAAAGGTTTCCTTCGCCGCTGTCACATCACATTAGGGCGGCGGAGGCGGTTGCTATCAGCCCGGCGCCGAGCTGCAGCTTGGCGAGGAGCGAAGCTGGCGGTGTGTGGAAACTAACACAGGCACTGTGCTGTGACCGCGTCACCCGCAATCAGGCCCAGCAGCTGGGCAGATTAATCATGACAGTAGGCAATATTTCCAACATTATTAGAAGAGAAACCTAATATTTTGGGACATCAGGGATCCTGGTGCCGGTGTCCATCAAAGTGAGAGCTTTCATTTAATGCTCCTTGGATGGGTAACCCTGGCACTTAACCCCTTTTTAGATATTCCATCTCGCTCCTCTGCTCTCCTGCGAACACACAAACAGGTATATCCAGTGATCAGGTATCCCTCCCAAAGAGAGGCCATGCATTTATTCCCAACACAATTTCACACAGCTGATGTAGGATATTATCACCTGTATCTTTTCTGGGACTTGTGCAAAGGATTCTGCAGGGAATACCTGTTGCCCATGCACTGATAGCATTACAGTATGTGGTGTGTCTACATAGTATATATATATATATATATATATATATATATGTATATACATACAGTGGGGCAACCATTCAAAGCTCTCAATGATGGAAGGAGGTTTTGGCTCAAAATCTCTCGATACATGGCCCCATTCATTCTTTCCTTAACACGGATCAATCGTCCTGTCCCCTTAGCAGAAAAACAGCCCAAAAGCATGATGTTTCCACCCCCATGCTTCACAGTAGGTGTGGTGTTCTTGGGATGCAACTCAGTATTCTTCTTCCTCCAAACACGACGAGTTGAGTTTATACCAAAATGGATACATGGATGATACAGCAGAGGATTGGGAGAATGTCATGTGGTCAGATGAAACCAAAATATAACTTTTTGGTATAAACTCAACTCGTCGTGTTTGGAGGAAGAAGAATACTGAGTTGCGTCCCAAGAACACCACACCTACTGTGAAGCATGGGGGTGGAAACATCATGCTTTGGGTCTGTTTTTCTGCTATGGGGGCAGGACGATTGATCCGTGTTAAGGAAAGAATGAATGGGGCCATGTATCGTGAGATTTTGAGCCAAAACCTCCTTCCATCAGTGAGAGCTTTGAATGGTTGACCAAATACTTTTTTCCCACCATAATTTACAAAAAAATTCTTTGAAATTCTTACAATGTGATCTCCTAGATTTTATCACATTCTGTCTCTCACAGTTGAAGTGCACCTATGATGAAAATTACAGACCTATATATATATATATATATATATATATATATATATATATATATATATATATATATATACATATATATATATATATATATATATATATATATATATATATATATATATATATATATATATATATATATATATATATATTAGGGCTGGGCAACGATTAAAAATGTTAATCGAAGTTAATCGCACTATTTCTCCGATTAATCGCGATTAACTGCATTGTATACGCAAAGCCCAATAATGAATTCAAAAGTAGTATTTAGTGCACCTTTATTGGAATATTCTCTCACATGAAGAAAAGCTCCAAAACATTTGTCGTGCAAACACAATTTAAATCAGTCCTTGTTAAACAGTAGCAGTTAAATAGCATATTTTATGAAACTCAACTCAAAAAATGTAAATACAAACATTTAAGCTTATTGCCACTGCCAGGGTATTTAAGTTATCCTGTTTGTTATGGAAAATAAATATAATCTACATACAAATCTCTGAGCCACAATCATAACATCTGAACAGGCAATTTCTGAGGTAACAGCAGAAACATTTTTTTTATCAGGGATCTTATGTTTAAAAAACCTATATTATAGGTAGTGGGCTGTTTTAGGGAATTTTTGATCAAATTATCCGTAGTAGCAATATTAATAATGTTGTGTTTATTTTGCGTAGTGCACTTAAAATAATTATGACCATATCTAGGAATTGATATGATGGGAATTTTCCGATTGTTTGCTTGGTGCTTTGATAAACTGAACGCATATACATGGTACTATTTGTGATGTTATGAGCCAGGGAAAAAAAGAACTACCCTACCCAGCATGCAACAGGAGTGAGGAGCATGACGGCATCTTGTATGTTGTGATATGCACGCTCTGAAAGCAAACGTTAAGAACTCAGCCAACACTCCTCGTCTGCATTATTCATAAATAGACAGACAACACATATACTCCGCTGCTTCACAGGCCGCTGGATGTAGCCGGCAAAGTATTCCCATGCTAGCTAGCCGGTTTAGCAGGCACGCGTCATTCAGTCCAAAACGGCCCGATCTATCCACATTCAGAATTGTCTGGCGGTCGTAAGTGATCCCGGAGTGACCACGCTGTAAGCCAGCCATGAAATTTGCAGAATTGTCCGGTATTTTTGCCAAATGTTCCATCTTTACCAAGAGCCCCTCCACGCCGAAGTACATCCGGGAGATGCCATCTTGTTAAGAAAAGGCGTTAACAAAATAAAAGCATGTAAACAACATACGCAAATGTGCGATAAAATAATTGTCGGCGTTAATAGATTGATGAGTTAACGTGTAATTAACGCATTCATTTGCCCACCCCTAATATATATATATATATATATATATATATATATATATATATATATATATACACATTAGTATTGGTTTCAAAAGTAAAATATATTACTTTTTAAAACGCGGATGTACTGAGTGGTACACAGAAGTAGGGAGATGTACAGAGCGCCAATGAACCTTAAAGGCACTGCCTTGGCGTGCCGGCCCAATCACACACACAAGTGAATGCAAGTTGTACTTGCTCAACAGCCATACAGGTCGCACTGAGGGTGGCCGTATGAATAACTTTAACACTCTTACAAATATGCGCCACACTGTGAACCCACACCAAACAAGAATGACAAACACATTTCGGGAGAACATCCGCACTGTAACACAACATAAACACAACAGAACAGAACAAGAACCCATTGCATCACTAACTCTTCCGGGACGCTACAATATACACCCCCTGCTACCCCTGCCCACCTCAACCTCACCACCCCCAAACCCCGCCCACCTCAACCTCCTCATTCTCTCTTAGGGAGAGCATGTCCCAGATTCCAAGCCGCTGTTTTGAGGCATGTTAAAAAAAATAATGCACTTTGTGACTTCAATAATAAATATGGCAGTGCCATGTTGGCATTTTTTGCCATAACTTGAGTTGATTTATTTTGGAAAACCTTTTTACATTGTTTATTGCATCCAGTGGGGCATCACAACAAAATTAGGCATGATAATGTGTTAATTCCACGACTGTATATATCGGTCACCTCCATTGACGGTGCTGCGCTGTCTGGTGTTTTTCTTTTTCTTTATTTCTTACATTTACAAAGTCAAATTCCTATTGGTTTAAACATACTAGGCCGATAAAGTCGATTTTGATTCTGATTCTGATGATGATACTTGTCAGAAACTAACTGCATTTTCCACCATGTAGGCCAGGATTAGTGATATAAAAGCTGCACTGTGGAGGGACATTAGCCGCTAGTTTGCTAGCATGGAAACTACATTGCATTGAGGACGTCTTTCCAATTCAAGGGACACAGACTGTCATCAACATGATGTATAGGATAGAATTCAAGCTGTACCGTCTGACAAATGTACAAACCCCGTTTCCATATGAGTTGGGAAATTGTGTTGGATGTAAATATAAGCAGAATACAATTATTTGCAAATCATTTTCAACCCATATTCAGTTGAATATGCTACAAAGACAACATATTTGATGTCAAAACTGATAAACTTTTTTTTTTTGTGTGTGCAAATAATCATTAACTTTAGAATTTGATGCCAGCAACACGTGACGAAGAAGTTGGGAAAGGTGGCAATAAATACTGATAACGTTGAGGAATGCTCATCAAACACTTGTTTGGAACATCCCACAGGTGTGCAGGCTAATTGGGAACAGGTGGGTGCCATGATTGAGTATAAAAGCAGCTTCCATGAAATGCTAAGTAATTCACAAACAAAGATGGGGCGAGGGTCACTAATTTGTAAGCAAATAGTCGAACAGTTTTAGAACAACATTTCTCAACCAGCTATTGCAAGGAATTTCGGGATTTTACCATCTACGGTCTGTAAAATCATCAAAATGTTCAAAGAATCTGGAGAAATCACTGCGCACGTAAGCCACGATATTACACACCTTTGACCCAGATTGTGGTCCACTGCCTTAGGGGATCTGCTCCAATTTTGTTGTTCTTTGAACCTGTTCACTGCAATAAACACAATAAAACTCTATTCTATTTAATTTGAAAACAAAAAAAAAAAGGGTTGATTTTCATTAAAATTTTCATTTTATTTTGTGCTGTTTTCCTTTAATGGATTTTTATTTTCCCCCAATAAACACCGAAATCCAATTCAAACAAAAATGAGTGTTCATCTATGTGATGACAAATTGAACTGGAAGCAGTATTCTGTGCGTTTAGCACGTTTTTAGCATACCGCTAACATATTTGTTTAGCAGGAGTCCCACTGTCGATTTAAAAAAAGTCTCATTAAATAGTTTTCCAGCTTTTGTTTCAGAAATTAAAAAAAAGGAAAAAAGGTCCCGAAATTAATTTTTTTGATTTGCATTGGAGAATTGGAAATCGGGCCCTGTGATGTGATGGCGACTTCTCCAGGGTGTACTCCGCCTTCCGCCCGATTGTAGCTGAGATAGGCACCAGCGCCCCCCGCCACCCCAAAGGGAATAAGCGGTAGAAAATGGATGGATGGATGGAATTGGAAATCAAATGAACGGTAGGTACACGGACCAGAAAACCGCACACAATCCAAATGAATGGCAATAATTTAATTAAAATAAATAAATAAATAAATGGGTTGTACTTGTATAGCGCTTTTCTACCTTCAAGGTACTCAAAGCACTTTGACACTACTTCCACATTTACCCATTCACACACACATTCACACACTGATGGAGGGAGCTGCCATGCAAGGCGCCAACCAGCACCCATCAGGAGCAAGGGTGAAGTGTCTTGCTCAGGACACAACGGACGTGACGAGGTTGGTTCTAGGTGGGAATTGAACCAGTGACCCCCGGGTTGCGCACGGCCACTCTCCCACTGCGCCACGCCGTCCCCAATAATAATAAAAATAAAATCTTTTTTGTTTGTTTTAAAATCTGCCATCTCTCCATCCATCTATTTTCTACCGCTTGTCCCTTTTGGGGTCAGGGGGATCGCTGGAGTCTATCTCAGCTGCCTTCGGGCCAACACAGATAGAAAGACATCAAAATCTGCCATGTATAATAAAGATAGAAAAAAAGACCCTAATTTATTTTTTTGATTTGCGTTCCAGAATTGGAAATAGAATGAACGTAAGGTAAACGAAACATACATACACATCTTTATATATCTAGAAAGGGTGGTCCTAAAGAGGTGGGGTATTTTACAGAGGTCTCAAAAAGGTAACAAATACAAGAATGTGTGTGCGCGCGCATATATGTGTGTGTGTGTGTGTGTGTGTGTGTGTGTGTGTGTGTGTGTGTGTGTGCATGTGCGTGAGGGGGCTTAGTGGCAGTGTCATAATCTTCATAGCCTTGTTGAGGGGTGGAGAGAAGAGCGAGACAATGTTGTCCTGCTGGCGTGTGCCTCGCCTGTGTTCATCAGGGGGTTTGGGGTGCCTAATACACCATGGCGGTCCCCCATTTGTTTAATTTGTAAGGCTCTGACATCAATTGTTGAGCTTCATTTGCGCCGTCGAAACGTCACATGTCACCGCTAATGGGCCAAGCTGTGCATATGCGTGTGTGCAAGTGTGTGTGTGTGTGTGTGTGTGTGTGTGATTTCAGCAGGCTGGTAACCCTGCATGAAATTCCAGTTTGAAGGAGGGAGTAGAGATTTCAAAGAGATAAATAATATGTGCAGAAGAGTGAAATTAAATCAATATTGTACAAACCCCGTTTCCCTATGAGTTGGGAAATTGTGTTAGATGTAAATATGAACGGAATACAATGATTTACAAATCCTTTTCAACCCATATTCAGTTGAATATGCTACAAAGACAACATATTTGATGTTCAAACTGATAAACATTTTTTTTTGCAAATAATCATTAACTTTAGAATTTGATGCCAGCAACACGTGACACAGAAGTTGGGAAAGGTGGCAATAAATACTGATAAAGTTGAGGAATGCTCATCAAACACTTATAGGGAACATCTCACATGTGTGCAGGCTAATTGGGAACAGGTGGGTGCCATGATTGGGTGTAAAAACAGCTTCCATGAAATGCTAAGTACTTCACAAACAAGGATGGGGTGAGGGTCACCACTTTGTAAGCAAATTGTCAAATAGTTTTAGAACAGCATTTCTCAACAAGCTATTGCAAGGAATTTAGGGATTTTACCATCTACGGTCTGTAAAATCATCAAAAGATTCAGAGAAATTGGAGAAATCACTGCAGGTAAGCGATGATATTACGGACCTTTGATCCCTCAGGGGGTACTGCATCAGAAACCGACATCAGTGTTTAAAGGATATCACCACATGGGCTCAGGAACACTTCATAAAACCAGTGTCAGTAACTACAGTTGGTCGCTACATCTGTGAATGCAAGTTAAAACTCTACTATGCAAAGCGAAAACCATTTATCAACAACACACAGGAACACCGCCGGCTTCGCTGGGCCCGAGCTCACCTAAGATGGACTGAAGCTAAGTGGAAAAGTGTTCTGTGGTCTGACAAGTCCACATTTCAAATTATATTTGGAAATTGGGGACGTGGTGTACTCCGGAACAAAGAGGAAAATAACCATCCAGATTGTTATAGGCGCAAAGTTCAAAAGCCAGCATCTGTGATGGTATGGGGGTGTATTAGTGCCCAAGGCATGGGCAACTTACACATCTGTGAAGGCACCATTAATGCTGAATTGTTCATACAGGTTTTGGAGCAACATATGTTGTCATCCAAGCAACGTTATCATGGACACCCCTGCTTATTTCAGCAAAACAATGCCAAGCCAGATGTTACAACATCGTGGCTTCGTAGTAAAAAAGAGTGGGTACTTTCCTGGCCCACCTGCAGTCCAGACCTGTCTCCCATCGAAAATGTGTGGAGCATAATTAAGCGTTAAATGGGACAACAAGACCCCGGACTGTTGAACAACTTAAGCGGTACATCAAGCAAGAATGGTAAAGAATTCCTTTTTCAAAGCTTCAACAATTAGTTTCCTCAGTTCCCAAATGTTTATTGAGTGTTGTTAAAAGAAAAGGTGATGCAACACAGTGGTGAACATGCCCTTTCCCAACTACTTTGGCATGTGTTGCAGCCATGAAATTCTAAGTTAATTATTATTTGCAAAAAAAGAATAAAGTTTTTGAGTTTGAACATTAAATATCTTGTCTTTGTAGCATATTCAACTGAATATGGGTTGAAAAGGATTTGCAAATCATTGTATTCCGTTTATATTTACATCTAACACAATTTCCCAACTCATATGGAAACGGAGTTTGTACATTATGTTAGTAAACAATATTTAAAAATGAATAAGACGTGGCTTTCCACAATAAAGTTAAACTATTTTGTTTACCCCTGCCATGATGCAAAAACAGAATACATATATTTACACTTTTACACATGTACTGTATATTTCACCGATTCTGGGCTGGTATACATCACTACTTGATGCCTTCAGACTTAAAGAGTGGCGCTGGAAACAAGTGGACATATTCACCTTTTAGCTCGTTGGCTAGCGCCTCTGACTCTCAATCTGTGGATCCTTTTTCAATCCCCGAGAAGTGTACATGCATGTTACCTAAAGACATGAGGCCTGATTTACTAAAAGGTTTGCGTGTATTAAAAGATGTGCAAACTTCATAGCACACGCAGAGCTGATCTACTAAGCTCCTGTGCAGGGGATTGCGTCTCTTAAAGGAGTAAAATAAAGAGCGCAATTCATTTAGCGCGTTTGTCTTCATCTATTTGCAGAGTATATGCTGATTGTTATGCCCACAACGGTTGAAGGAGAAACAAATACAATAAATTAGAACTCGCAATGTGATTTATCAAGCATGAAATTGTTTTGCGGCCACTTTTTCGCGTCTGTATCTAGCACGTTTTTATACCAAAAAGTTCTATTTTGGCTTCATCTGACCACATGACATTCTCCCAATCCTCTGCTGTATCATCCATGTATCCTTTTTGGTACAAACTCAACTCGTCGTGTTTGGAGGAAGAAGAATACTGAGTTGCATCCCAAGAACACCACACCTACTGTGAAGCATGGGGGTGGAAACATCATGCTTTGGGGCTTTTTTTCTGCTAAAGGGACAGGACGATTGATCCGTGTTAAGGAAAGAATGAATGGGGCCATGTATCGTGAGATTTTGAACCAAAACCTCCTTCCATCAGTGAGAGCTTTGAACGGTTGACCAAATACTTATTTTCCACCATAATTTACAAATAAATTCTTCAAAATTCCTACAATCTGAATTCCTGGATTTTTTATTCACATTCTGTCTCTCACAGTTGAAGTGTACCTATGATGAAAATTACAGACCTCTGTCATCATTTTAAGTGGGAGAACTTGCACAATCGGTGGCTGACTAAATACTTTTTTGCCCCACTGTAGGTATGACTTTTTTTTCTAGTTAATTAAATGCTTTTCGAAAAATCAGTATAAGAAAACATGAGGGGCTTTCATCAGACGAGCTGCTCTTCAATCGATGATAGAAACGATGACTTCACAGTGTACCGCCATTGTGTTAACAAACACACACAGCTCTGTACTGTGACTCATGTGACCGAAAAATGAACACCAACACATACTTAAACACTACACGCACATAAAGCTATTAGCGACAGCGACAAGCGATGGGCATGCATAAGGAGAAAAGGTCCACACAGCACATGATAAACCCGCTGCATGAGTCAACGCATGCAAGACGCCTCGTCACGTCAAAACATGCTTTTTGTCATCAAGCCCCCTAAAAAACATGTTTGCCACGTTGCCCCCTGAGGGTTATGTGTTCGCCAATTTGCAGGTCCAAGTATAATTATTCAGCATCTCAATAGCCGCCATTCATCTTCGCTTATGGCAACTCATGAGCCGGAAGTGATCTAAACATGACCGCGGGAACTTTTTTTCAAAGTGAAGCGGGGGCGTCCGGGGCCATAATGCTGTTGTGAGGGGCTAATGCATTCACACCCACACAGATTGACTCACTCCGACAAAAGAGACTGTGTCGTCCCTTCTGGCCAGCTGGGCAGGATGGCGAAACTCGGAATCCTTTGTAGGCCGGCAGAGAAGTCGGCCATTGTCACATTTTTACACACAGTATATTTTACCATACGCCTTCACACATGCGGTTCAGGCATTCTGTGTCGCGACAGGACAGGGGAAAGTTTGCATGAATTAGCAGTGTTATTGCTAATGTTGAGCCTACGTCTGTGCTAAACTGCACGTTGGGAATAATGGAGGGCAGCCAGTTCAGTGCAGTCAAGACGGATTTTAGGATTTGCTTAGTTACTGAAAAGTCAGTAAGAGTGAGCGGAGGGAGCAGGAAGTTATGGAACCCCCTTTCTGCCACTGAAAAAAATAAAAAGTCATAAAGTCATGATTGTTAAATAAAAAGTTGAAATTATGAGATAAAAAAGTCAAAATTATTTGATCTCATCATATTTAGAATTCATATTCCTATTAATGAGATAAAAAGTACAAATGATTGCATCTTGGGCTTCACGGTGGCAGAGGGGTTAGTGCGTCCGCCTCACAATACGAAGTTCCTGCAGTCCTGGGTTCAAATCCAGGCTCGGGATCTTTCTGTGTGGAGTTTGCATGTTCTCCCCGTGAATGCGTGGGTTCCCTCCGGGTACTCCGGCTTCCTCCCACCTCCAAAGACATGCACCTGGGGATAGGTTGATTGGCAACACTAAATTGGCCCTAGTGTTTGAATGTGAGTGTGAATGTTGTCTGTCTATCTGTGTTGGCCCTGCGATGAGGTGGCGACTTGTCCAGGGTGTACCCTGCCTTCCGCCCGATTGTAGCTGAGATAGGCGCCAGCGCCCCCCGCGACCCCGAAAGGGAATAAGCGGTAGAAAATGGATGGATGGATGGATTGCATCTTGCCATAACTGGGAAGGGGGTGGGGGTGGATCAAAGAGTGTGTTCTCCCGGGATGCAAACAAACTTTTCCGGACAAGGGTAGCAGGGAAGAACATATTTATTTCCCAAGTAACGCTCAACAACACACAAAACAAAAAAACAACCCGAATGCGGAAGCTAAGACAAAAACTCAGGACATGAAACCCGCACTAAACTGTGACATGAAACAAATAGCTTTAAAGGGGAACATTATTACCAGACCTACTACATGTAAGCGTCAATATATACCTTGATGTTGCAGAAAAAGACCATATGTTTTTTAACCGATTTCCGAACTTTAAAAGGGTGAATTTGACCGACTTAAACGCCTTTCAATTGATAGCCTGTCGGAGCGATGACCTTTCACCCGTGACGTCACAACATGAAGCAATCCGCCATTTTCTCAATCTTATTACACGCACCAAGTCGAATCAGTTCAGTTATTTTCCTTTTTTTCGACTGTTTTCCCGTACCGTGGAGACATCATGCCTCGTCGGTGTGTTGTTGGAGGGTGTAACAACACAAACAGAGACGGATTCAAGTTGCACCAGTGACCAAAATGATAAATAAATGGGTTGTACTTGTGTAGCACTTTTCTACCTTCAAGGTACTCAAAGCGCTCTGACACTACTTCCAGATTTACCCATTCACACGCACATTCACACACACTGATGGAGGGAGCTGCCATGCAAGGCCCTAACCAGCACCCATCAGGAGTAAGGGTGAAGTGTCTTGCTCAGGACACAACGGACTTGACGAGGTTGGTACTGGGTGGGGATCGATCCAGGGACCCTCGGGTTGCGCACGGCCACTCTCCCATTGCGCCACGCCGTCCCTAAAAGATGCGAAAGTCCCCTCTTTGTTCCGCACACTTTATCGACGACAGCTATGGTACGACAGAGATGGCAAAAATGTGTGGATATCCTGCGACACTCAAAGCAGATGCATTTCCAACGGTAAAGTCAAAGAAACCTGCAATATTGGAACATAGACCACCACTGAATCTGCCGGAGTGCCTCGGGAGCTATTCAGGGACGACAGCAGTCTGTTCCCGCAGAGGAGCGAGGTAAACCCCCTGGATGTCTTGGCTAAGACGTGATTTAT
The DNA here is from genome assembly GCF_033978795.1 of Nerophis ophidion. Classification (NCBI taxonomy): domain Eukaryota; kingdom Metazoa; phylum Chordata; class Actinopteri; order Syngnathiformes; family Syngnathidae; genus Nerophis; species Nerophis ophidion. Next base: position 30,915,317 of record NC_084632.1, on the reverse strand, counting down.
GCCACTTATTTTTCTGTCTCATTTTGTCCACCAAATTTATAAGGTTGTGCATCAATGCACAAAGGTGAGTTTTGTTGATGTTATTGACTTATGTGGAGTGTACTAATCAGACATATTTGGTCACGGCATGACTGCAAGCTTATCGATGCTAACATGCTATTTAGGCTAGCTGTATGTACATATTGCATCATTATGCCTCATTTGTAGCTATATTTGCATCCAGCCTTTCCCTCCACCCACATTTAATGCCAAACAAACACATACCAATCGTTGGTTATTATTGGCCAATAATAACCGATATTATTGGCCGATAAATGCTTTAAAATGTAATATCGTAAATTTTCAGTATCGGTTTCAAAAAGTAAAAATAATTACTTTTTAAAACACAGCTGTACGGAGCAGTACATATCCGGTAAAACACGTACGTAGGGGGAAATACAGAGCAGATGCATCCCCCTGTCAGCAGCCCCTCCCTTCTTTCTTCTCCCACACCAACACAAGAGTTGACGATTGCAGCATGAGGGGTTTACTGGCGACGCTTGATGACCTCATCAAACTGCCGCGAGCAGAGCATAACAACAACAAGAGTGTGTTGTTGCCGGTGCTGCAGCCGTGGCTAACAAGCGAGCTCGCTCGGTGACTGACTAACGACACCATGTCTATGGTTTATTTTAAAGTGTCTCTGACAGATAAAAAACGGCCAATTTGCAAAGACTGCAAAAAGTTGGTTATGCGAGGAGGAATCAAGACGTTTTCCTTCAATAAAAGCAATTTGATCTCCCACCGCTTCAAGAATCATACGGAGATACACGAGGAATACAAGCGGAAGATGGATGAAAAGCAAACACAGAAAAAAAGTGGTACAACACAGTTGTTGCTTAAAGACCCCGCCGAGAAAAAACAAAAAATCCACCAAAAACCACCCCATGGCGAAAGCCCACGCAATATGGTAAAACCTACGGTGGTGTTTGGTGTGGCTAGTCTGCCCTGCATGGCTCACACTTTGCAGCTTGCAGTGAACAGAGGTGCCCTTTCTCAACGCAGCATTTCAGAAGCCCTGACTGACTAGTAGGTCACTTCAAGCACTCACCACTAGCTTGCAACACATTTTTGTTACTCATACAGATACGTTAGAGCAGGGCAGATTGAGCCCAGTTTATAATTTCCTGTTATACAGTTTACCAGGCAGTCATGCACTAGAGGAGGACTATGTTATTGTTTACTTTATTACTATAGTATACTCTGGACTGAAGCTGTGTGCCTTCATTGTTTGTGTAGCTGTTGTTTTGAGGCCTTAAAAAAAATAAAAAATAATAATGCACATTGTGGCACCTCGTTCGTCTGCATTTCAAAATCACTATAACCTCCGTCGTCTTCCAAGACGCAAAGCTTGACAAAATGCACGCCATTTGTTTGCTCAAAATTTGGCGGCAGTCGGGGTGTGTTATTATGATATATGCATTGACCTGATTACTGACCGCATAGCAACCGCCCCTGCCTTTCAGGTAACTTATCTGTAAAGTTAGAAGGTCAAAAATAAAAATAAATGTGTGATAATCTGATGTTTATAAAGGATTAATGCAACAATTATTTGTGATTAATTGCACGAGTTAAGGAGTTAACTTTGACAGCCCTATTTTGTAGACGTATTGACATGTCATACATACCGTGTGTTGTTTACAACCACACTCGCATCAAACATGGGGTCACCTTGTCACTGTTGAGCGATTGCCATGAAAAGAGTGCCACAAAATATCTCTTTTGAACACACTAATAGACAGGGAGTATCCCTCCCGCCAACCAAAGTGAGCCTTTGCCCTCGAATGAATGGATACAGCAAAAGCACTGAAGCATCCTGTTCAGTTATTCAATCATCGTAAAGGCACGGAACTCCAAAACAAGTTTATTGAGTTATAAAAAAACTTTCATTATGCACAAGAAAGGTAAAAATATGTACAATTTCAAAACCATATATGACCTTTTGAGTATCATAACGGTCAAATTTTCCAGATAAAAAAAAAGTACAGTCAATCAATCAATCAATGTTTATTTATACAGCCCTAACTCACAAGTGTCTCAAAGGGCTGCACAAGTCCAAACCACATCCTTGGTTCAGATCCCACATAAGGGCAAGGAAAAACTCTCAACCCAGTGGGATGTTAATGTAAATGACTATGAGAAACCTTGGAGAGGACCGCAGACTCCCCCTCCCCCGCTTTAGGGGAGACCGGATGCAATGGACGTCGAGTGGGTCTAGCATAATATTATGAAAGTCCAGTCCATAGTAGATCTAACATAATAGTGAGAGTCCAGTCCATAGTGGGGCAGCAGGAGACCATCCCGAGCAGAGACGGTTCAGCAGCGCAGGGATGTTCCCAACCGATGCACAGACGAGCGGTCCACCCCGGGTCCCTACTCTGGACAGCCAGCACTTCATCCATGGCCACCGGACCTTTGCCAACACACACACACACACACACACACACACACACACACACACACACACACACACACACACACACACACACACACACACACACACACGCACAAGGGAGAGGGAGGTAGAGCAGAAAAGAAAAGAAACGGCAGATCAACTGGTCTAAAAAGGGGGTTTATTTAAAGGCTAGAGTATACAAATGTGTTTTAAGGGGGATCATTATCACCAGACCTATGTAAGTGTCAATATATACCTTGATGTTGCAGAAAAGAGACCATATATTTTTTTAACCGATTTTCTGAACTCTACAAGGGTGAATTTGGCGATTTAAACGCCTTTCAATTGATAGCCTGTCGAGCGATGTCCTTTCACCCGTGACGTCACAACATGAAGCAATCCGCCATTTTCTCAATCTTATGACACGCACCAAGTCAAATCAGCTCTGTTATTTTTCCGATTTCCGCACAAGAATGTGTGGATATCCTGCGACACTCAAAGCAGATAAATTTCCAACGATAAAGTCAACGAAATCTGCAATATTGGAAAATAGACCACCACTGAATCTGCCGGAGTGCGTGAGCTATTCAAAAAAGACGGCAGTCTCTTCCCGCAGACAAGCGAGGTAAACCCCCTGGATGTCTTGGCTAAGACGTGATTTATGCCACTTCTTTTTTTGTCTCATTTTGTCCACCAAACTTATTACGTTGTGCATGAATGCACAAAGGTGAGTTTTGTTGATGTTATTGACTTATGCGGAGTGTACTAATCAGACATATTTGGTCACGGCATGACTTCAAGCTAATAGATGCTAACATACTATTCAGGCCAGCTGTATGTACATATTGCATCATTATGCCTCATTTGTAGCTATATTTGCATCCAGCCTTTCCCTCCACCCACATTTAATACCAAACAAATACATACCAATCGTTGGTTAGAAGACAATCGCCAAATTCGTCCTCGCTTCCTCCCGTGCCGCTGTCTGTCATGATATGGCTCAATAGCTTCAGTTTCTTCTTCAATTTCATTTTGGCTACCTGCCTCCACACTCCAACCGTCCGTTTCAATACATGCGTAATCCGAGTCTGAATCCGAGCTAATATCGCTATACCTTTCTGTGCTATCCGCCATGTTTGTTTCTGTGTGGTCACGCTGTGACCTCACAGGATAATGGACGGTGGATATAACGACGGTTAAAATCAGGCACTTTGAAGCCGTTTTTCGGGATATTGCGTGATGGGTAAAATTTTGAGAAAAACTTCGAAAAATAAAAGAAGCCACTGGGAACTGATTTTTATTGGTTTTAACCCTTCAGAAATTGTGAAAATGTTCCCCTTTAAGATGGGACTTAAATGCTTCTACTGAGGTAGCATCTCTAACATTCCTTAGTACTGGAGTACTAAGGAATGTTAGTACTTAGTACTGGAGCCCGAATAGAAAATGCTCTATAGCCCAGAGACACTTTTTGGGCTCTGGGAATCACTAATAAGCCGGAGTTCTTTGAACGCAGATTTCTTGCCATTCCTGGAGTAGAGTGGATGTATGGAGTACAGTTGTTACTGTACTCCATTAAGTCTGGTCGGGGCACAATGTAGTTGTTTTATGGTAATATTCACATACAAGGCATGTTTCTATGACAAAGTTTGACGAAATGTAAAATGTTTTCTTTAGAACCTCACCTCTTATAACCTTTATCAAATAGCAAAGAGCGATTTGCAAGTGTGTGTCAGTTTATGTGTTTTGTAGGAAACACAACACATGCCTGGCTGTCACAACACATTTAGAAAGCCTCATTCACAGTGAAGTGTTTTGTTACTTCGTCAAACTTCTCTGGCAAGGAGCCCAAATTGCAAATTAATGTATAGTTCATGTGCGCCTTGGTGATTCATTATCACGAGGGACCGTTTCAGTACAGCATTGAGGAAGAAAATGTCGACCTACGCAAACAAAGCCTCTGATGGTAATAGAAGAGGATGAAAAACAGTTTAGCAACCTTTAAGTTGGAATACAATTCATTCAATTGGTTGACCCTCGATTTCCTTGAGTTTAAATCAGTTCTTCCCATCAGGAACAGGCAAACTGTTGCCCTAATTCAACGTTTATAGACTGTACAGGCAATGGTTATTGTCAAGGCGTGGACTGTAGTGTGGATTGTTTTCCCGATGTGCAAAGCGATTGGAACGGACACGGCGTGAAGGTAAAGACATCTTTTTATCTTAACTCAAAAGTTATTATAAAAACAAAAGGTATAAACAAAAGGCGCTCACAGAGGAGGTACAAAAACTTGACTATGAATACAATACTTGAACTAAGGCAAAACTACGGTCATAAAACAAAACTTGCACTATGGCATGAATAACGAAAACACTTACTTGGAACAAGAAAGTAAAATGGATCATCGGCATGGAAGGCATGGGTGTGTAGAAGGTGATAGAGGGTGATTGAGGGTGATGTCGCCAGGCTGACTACCTGGCAAATGTGGCTTAAATAATACTGTGGTGATTGAACAGGTGCGTGAGTTAAAACAAATCAGGTGCGTGACATGACAGGTAAAACTAATGGGTAACTATGGAAACAAGACAAGGGAGTAAAAAAGCAGGAACTAAAAAGAGTCAAAAAACCAAACAGGACATAACTTAAACAAAACATGATCCCAGACATGACAGGTTATTATGTTTACCATATTTTCCGGACTGTAAAACAGAACTTATTTCCCCACGTTTTGAACCCTGCTGCTTATAAAACAGTGCTCCTACTTTATCGATTTTTAGAATGTTTTGTATTCAACACAACACGTTTAGGAACTTGACGTTATAGATTGTCACTTTTGTTCTTTTTACTTCACTTTTTCCCCTTCATTATGTCTCCCAAGTGTGAGGCTGACTCATCTGGTGGCAGTGCGTAAAAGAAAAGAAAATCAAATTATAATTATACATTGCAAAACAGTCATGGAAAAATCCATACAGCAATGCCTCAACTTTCAAGCTTAATTGGTTCTGTGACTGAGTTCTTAACTCGAAACACCTGTATTTCAAATCACCGCCAATTATTGAAATGAAAAGAAAATCAATGCATTTGTTGCTAACCCCCCGCAAACACCACAATTTTAACATGTTGAGAAGTTCTGTTGATCTCTAGCTTTAAGCGTATGCTAGCGAGTTAGGCCAGATGCCTTGGTCAAATCTTACGGCTCCACTTTGACATTTGCTATGTCAACTAAATGGTGGAAATGCACATACTGTAACTCATATTTTTTCTTGCAACTTAACGAATAACAACTAGCCGAGCGAGACTTCTAATCGCAAAACAATTCAAAGCATTCTTAAATTGTGTTGGCTACATCTTCAAGCTGCTCAAACGAGACCATCATCATCATTAAGGAAAAAGATGCTATTCTGTAACATTTTAAAGGATTCTCAATGAAATGGACAGTGAAAACCGTCATGGGTGAAAAGCAGGACAGACCCTGGACTGGTTTTGACACACTAAAAATCCCTGGGTTATTTTTTTCTGCCCAAATGCTGGGTTGAGTCTGTTGAGTCATATTTATGGGTTATTTCTAAGGAGTTCCGTAGTTTTTGTGACCCAGTAACCCAGCGTCTTAAAAAACTACAAGCTGAAATACTGATCTCTGCCTGTTGGAGTCATAAATCATTAGGACATTTGGACTACAAAAAAGCTGAAAATAACCCAAATTATTTGGCAGAGTTGACCCAGCATTGCATTAAAAATGACCCAGCATTTGGGTTGGCTATATACTGTAACCCATCTGGCTGGGTTAAATTAGGTCCAGTCGTTACCCAGTGGTTTTTAAAGTGTGCAGTAGGGCTGGGCGATGTATCGATGTACACGATATATTGCGAGGTTGTCTCTGTGCGATATAGAAAATGACTATATCGTAATATTTGAGTATACATTCTCACACAGTTGCTTTCAGCTGCGGGCATTACACTACAGGCTCTCCTCGCTTTTTCCTGTCTCTCCTTCTCACAGACAAGCAGGCGGACATTCTTTCATGCGTCACATACTGTCACGTCATACGTCACATACGTATACGCCCTCGCGGAGCAGTGAGGTAGCAGCATGGGTAACGTTAGCTGTGGTGCGACCGGCAATATGAGAGAAAGAAGGTGCGAATCTGGTAACAAATGAAGGAAGAATTAATTCCCAAGAAAAACAGCAGGGGTCCATAGACTGGCGGTGGTTTGACTTCAAGCGGGAATATGTCAAACAGACAACTGTAATAAGTCAAGCATGCGGCCCAAGCGTTGCTACCAAAAGTAGCATTACTGCTAATATGTAGCATCATTTGAAAAGTCACCCGCTAGAGAATGAAGAGTGCTTACTTCGCATGTCAACATCTCCATTCGGTGACACACGCCCACACCATCAAAATGCAGAGACAAACATTTCCACATTAACACTGTAAGAATAAAAATAGAATCTAATGTCCGTTGTAACCTACCACATAGCGAAGGACGAATACTATTTGATTTCCTATTACGCAGCTCACTTTTGTTTGACACTTAAAATGTCTCTGACAAACTTGCACTTTCTGTTTTGGAAATGACATGAATGTTTGTGCCACTGCTTAATAACTGTTTAATAAATACAATTTTGGTCAATTGACTAAGTTGTGATTTCCTTCTCTGCATGAAAGTTTAAAAGTAGCATATATTAATGCAGTATGAAGAAGAATGTTTTAATGTAGACACATAGAATCATCATACTGCTGTGATTATATGCATCCAAGTGTTCATTCAAGTCCAAGGCAAAATATTGAGATATATATCGTGTATCGCCATATGGCCTAAAAATATTGAGATGTTAAAAAAAAGGCCATATTGCCCAGCCCTAGTGTGCAGTCAAACATAAGTACAAATAGACAAACAACGGGCATTTTAGAGTCTTCACTATGGACTGGACTCTCACTATTATGTTAGATCCACTATGGACTAGACTCTCACAATATTATGCTAGATCCATTCTGCGTCCATTGCACTGGTCGTCCTCGAGGGGACTGGGGGGAGAGATTGGGGTTGCCCACATCTGCGGTCCTCTCCAAGGTTTCTCATTGTCATCCCAGTAGGTTCAGTTGTTCCTTGCCCCGATGTGGGATCTGAACCGAGGGTGTCGTTGTGGCTTGTGCAGCCCTTTGAGACGCTTGTGATTTCGGGCTACATAAATAAACGATAAATAAATTGATTCCTTTAGGTCAGCAGTCATGTTTTTGGCTTGTACTCAAACCCACAAAAGCCCATGCAAGCCCAGAGAGAACATGCAGGAGTTGTTCTAATGAAAATCCAAACCCAGAGCTTCCGACTTTAAGGGCAGACCCGATAACCATGACGTCATCGTGCTGGCTGTTGTAAAACATTTGAAGTTAAACATGTTTAATTCGATACTGATGGCTGCCAGCTTTCTTTTACAACCATCGAAATGAACTAGAGCGAGTGAATAATATCATTTCGGAAGGTCAGTCTGTAGGACTTAGTGAACCCAGTATTTTACAATTAATCTGAATTTTCATGTGACTCTTATGAGGCATAAAAATCGAATCACTCCAAGCCAATAAAATGTGGTCGTCATGGACTGCGCGGGGAAATTACAAAATTTCTCTTGTGCGCCACTCTAAAATATGCCCATAAAACCAGGAACAACGTCCACAGACTGTTGATGCAATTATCACAGTGGAAAATATTTGTTTACTGCTGAAGTTTTCTTGTTAGTGATAGTTTTTCTGAGAAAAAAAAATGTGGATTCATTTTTATTTTCATTTGCAAGTCTGTGCCTATCTTTTTGCCCATATGTCACCTGTATCTGATTTTTTTCATCCATCCATTTTCTACCGCTTATTCCCTTTGGGGTCGCGGGGGGCGCTGGGGCCTATCTCACCAACAATCGGGCAGAAGGCGGAGTACACCCTGGACAAGTCGCCCCCTTATCGCAGGGCCATTTTTTCATGATTGACGATAATTTCAGGATATAAATAGGTTTTTAGTTTCTCTTATTTTGTATTATTTCCTGTCAAGCGCTCCTATTTCTGTTTCCACTTCCTGTTTTTTTCCATTTGCCACCACTTCTTTACTCTATGTCCTGTTTGGCATTCAGGACACACCTGTCCCTGGTTGCCAATAAGCTGCATCTTATGCCAGCACATTTTGCTGTTCTTTGGGCCTTCAAGCTTCATTTCACTGTTTTGCCTTTTTGTGCACTCGCCCACTATACTATTTTCTGTTGTTAGATACATTTTACCTGCTCTTTGTCTGGCGTCTCTGCATCCTGGGGTTCAGACCAAAAACAAGCACACCCAACGTAACGATAAGTCCGATATGTATCCGAGTTAACTGCAGTCTGAAAAATTGGGTTGCGTTTATCTAAAGGACAGGGCTGGAATGTATAGATAGATAGATAGATAGATAGATAGATAGATAGATAGATAGATAGATAGATAGATAGATAGATAGATAGATAGATAGATAGATAGATAGATAGATAGATAGATAGATAGATAGATAGATAGATAGATAGATAGATAGATAGATAGATAGATAGATAGATAGATAGATAGATTGATAGATAGATAGATTGATAGATAGATAGATAGATAGATAGATAGATAGATAGATAGATAGATAGATAAATAGATAGTACTTTATTGATTCATTTAGGAGAGTTCCCTCAGGAAAATTAAAATTCCAGCTGCAGTGTACAGAATTGAGATCAAACTTAAATAGTAAAAAAATAAATAATGGAAACAAAATAGAAAGATATTACAATAAAAATAAAAAGCAGCAATGAGAATAGTAACAGTAAAATAAGAATATAACAACAGAAACTGTCAGGACTGGGACTTGGATTAGTTTTGCTTCCTCCACGCAAAGGATGATTTGCAGGAGCGAGACGTGAGTGTAAGTACATTTTTAATTTATTTACGCACTAAATACAAAAAAAGCGAACAAAGGGCGCTCACAAGGAGGTACGGATACTAAACTACAAAATACAAACATGAAACAAAAACACTTGCTCGATGGCATGAATAATAATGAACGATCAACAAAAACAGCACGATGGCATGGCTATGAAAAAAAACTAAAACAAAACACTTACTGTGACAAAAACAAGGAGCATGAACAGCAAAGTGCGCGGCAGGTGATCGAGGGCATGAAGGATGTGCAACAAACAGCAAACAGAATGCATAAGCACAAGCAGTAGCTGTCACGTCTGTAAGTTTATGTTTTGGTTTTGGTCAGGTTATGTTTTGTTTTCTGGACTCTTGTTCCGTTTTTTCACTTCCTGGTTTGTTTTTGTTACCATAGCTACTCATTATTTCCCCTACTTACGCCCCGATCATCAGCCTCTCACACCTGTTTCTAGTTACCACGGCCACTATTTATGTCACTTGCTTTCTGTTTATCGTTCTGCGATTTTTGCATTCTGCCTCATGCCTTCATGCCTTCACGCACCCTCGATTACCTTGCTATCCATGCCCCTTGTACCGGTCACAGTAAGTGTTTTTGTGTTAGTTATTCATAGTTCTGCCACAGTGCAAGTTTAAGTTTATTTCATTGTCTTTCATGCCATCGAGCAGTTGTTTTGTTTTCCTGTTTGTATTTTTGTAGCCAAGTTTTGTACCTCTTTGTGAGCGCCCTTAGTTTGTTTATTTTTGTATTTAGTATTCCTAATAAACAACCATGTACTCAGAGTCACGTCTGGCTTGTCCCGTATTCTCCTTGCATCGAAGAAGCAAAAGTAATCCATGTCCGGGTGTGACTGTAGCAAAGTTCCCAGGCCGATGAACAGAAAACAAATGATTTAAATAGTGGCTATGGTGATGAGAAACAGGTGTGGGACTGAGGGCAGGTGCGTGACTTAGAGACCATGGCAGGTGGAAACTATTGCGTGACTATGGAAACAAACAAAACCAGGAAGTGCAAAACGGGAAACAAGAGTCCAAAAACAAAACATAAACATGATCAAACATAAACCTAATTTACAGGCACGACAGAAACTAGGCAGTAGTGACCTTGTTATTAAAAAGTATTGCACTGTTATTGTTTTGCATCCCCTGTCATCCTAGTAATTTTCTGTGGTCCCCTTTATTTAGAAAAGTATCAAAGATAAATTTGGTAACGGTACCAAAATATTGGTATCGGGACAACCCAGACTGCAAAATAGTGGAAAAAAAAAGGCAAACAGGAAATGGAAATACAAACCCCGTTTCCATATGAGTTGGGAAATTGTGTTAGATGTAAATATAAACGGAATACAATGATTTGCAAATCATTTTCAACCCATATTCAATTGAATATGCTACAAAGACAACATATTTGATGTTCAAACTCATGAACATTTTTTTTGTGCAAATAATCATTAACTTTAGAATTTGATGCCAGCAACGCGTGACAAAGAAGTTGGGAAAGGTGTCAATAAATACTGATAAAGTTGAGGAATGCTCATCAAACACTTATTTGGAACATCCCGCAGGTGTGCAGGCTAATTGGGAACAGGTGGGTGGCATGATTGTGTATAAAAACAGCTTCCCAAAAAAATGCTCAGTTTTTCAAAAGAAAGGATGGGACGAGGTACACTCCTTTGTCCACAACTGCGTGAGCAAATAGTCAAACAGTTTAAGAACAACGTTTCTCAAAATGCATTTGCAAGAAATTTAGGGATTTCAACATCTACAGTCCATAATATCATCAAAAGGTTCAGAGAATCTGGAGAAATCACTCCACATAAGCGGCGCGGCCGGAAACCAACATTGAATGACCGTGACCTTCGATGCCTCACACGGCACTGTATCAAAAACCGACATCAATCTTTAAAGGATATCTCCACATGGGCTCAGGAACACTTCAGAAAACCACTGTCACTAAATACAGTTTGTCGCTAAATCTGTAAGTGCAAGTTAAAGTTCTACTATGCAAAGCGAAAGCCATTTATCAACAACATCCAGAAACCCCGCCGGCTTCTCTGGGCCCGAGATCATCTAAGATGGACTGATGCAAAGTGGAAAAGTGTTCTGTGGTCTGACGAGTTCACATTTCAAATTGTTTTTGGATATATTCGACATCGTGTCATCCGGACCAAAGGGGAAGCGAACCATCCAGACTGTTATCGACGCAAAGTTCAAAAGCCAGCATCTGTGATGGTATGGGGGTGCATTAGTTCCCAAGGCATGGGTAATTTACACATCTGTGAAGGCACAATTAATGCGGAAAGGTATACAGGTTATGGAACAACATATGCTGCCATCTAAGCGCCGTCTTTTTCATGGACACCCCTGCTTATTTCAGCAAAACAATGCCAAGCCACATCCAGCACGTGTTACAACAGCGTGGCTTGGTAAAAAAAGAGTGCGGGTACTTTCCTGGCTTGTCTGCATTACCATCGAAAATGTGTGGCACATTATGAAGCGTAAAATACGACAGCGGAGACCCCAGACTGTTGAACGACTGAAGCTCTACATAAAACAAGAATGGGAAAGAATTCCACTTTCAAAGTTTCAACAATTAGTTTCCTCAGTTCCCAAACGTTTATTGAGTGTTGTTAAAAGAAAATGTGATGTAACGCAGTGGTGAACATGCCCTTTCCCAACTACTTTGGCACGTGTTGCAGCCATTAAATTCTAAGTTAGTTATTATTTGCAAAAAAAAAAAAAGTTTATGAGTTTGAACATCAAATATCTTGTCTTTGTAGTGTGTTCAATTGAATATGGGTTGAAAAGGATTTGCAAATTATTGTATTCTGTTTTTATTTACGTCTAACACAATTTTCCAACTCATATGGAAACGGGGTTTGTAAAAATAAAAGCGCAAGACCGGAAATGAAAAAAAAATACAATATGAAACTAAGTCCAACCTGTCATGACAGTAATGACAAAACGGACAGGCAGTCCCTTAAAAAAAATAACATCAGCATTACACTCAAATGTCTTCAAGTATTGGCAGGCACACACGGATATCAAACCCCAGTCCTTATATACCCACTGAACAATAGTTCAAGGCAATGAGCTCAAAGCCCTGAGCTGTCAGCTCAGTGTCTCAAGATGTCGGGAAGAGATAGGTTCACACAAGGTTCTACCACACAGCCATAATCCCGGCGTCCGTTACCTATGTGCAGAGGTGGGTAGTAACGCGCTACATTTACTCTGTTACATTTACTTGAGTAACTTTTGGGATAAATTGTACTTCTACGAGTAGTTTTTATGCAACATACGTTTACTTTTACTTTAGTATATTTATAGAGAAGAAACGCTACTTTTATTCCGTTCCATTTATCTACATTCAGCTACTTTTTTTTTATCGATCTATTAATGTTTGTTTTGGTTAATGACAGAGCTTCAAAGTAGAATCCACGCATGCCTGCGTTTCACCAATCACATGCAGTCACTGGTGACGTTGGACCAATCAAACAGAGCCAGGTGGTCACTCGACCAGACTTAAACAAGTTGAAAAACGTATTGGGGTGTTACCATTTAGTGGTCAATTGTACGGAATATGTACTGTATTGTGCAGTCTAATAATAAAAGTTTCAATCAATCAATCAAAAGTGTAAAGGAAAAAAGACACTTTTTATTTCAACCGTACTTCCCGTCAAAAGCCTAAAGACTGATCGCACGGTTCCTGTCTTCACAATAAAAGTGCCGCTCCATCGCGCCTGCGCTAACAAACTAAGAGTCTCCGAAAGCCAGCGCAAACAAGCTAGCCAGCAACGGAGTTTGCCGCCAATGTATTTCTTGTAAATATGGAAGCTGGACAAATAAGATGCCAAAAACCAACGACTTTCATGTGGTCTTAGACAGAAAAGAGGAACTTTTTTTCTCCTCCATTTGAAAACGTGGACGTCTGATTCCAATCAATGCAAGTCATCAGAATCAGGTAATACACCAACTTATATTCTTGTCTTCATGAAAGATAGGAGTCTATATGTTAAACATGCATGTATATTCATTAAAACACCTTCAACATGTGAACAAAAACGGCAAAAATTAAATAAATATAAATTATATACTGTATATATAAATGTATGTATATATATATATATATATATATATATATATATATATATATATATATATATATATATATATATATATATATATATATATGAGATGTGTGTGTATAAATGATTTGTGTGTGTATGTATGATATGTGTGTGTATGTATATATGAGGTAGATCACCTCGACTTGGTCATTTATTAAGTAATTGATAAAAATTGAAAAACTTATTGGGGTGTTACCATTTAGTGGTCAATTGTACGGAATATGTACTGTACTATGCAATCTACTAATACAAGTTTTAATCAATCAATCAATCAATCAATCAATCAATCAATCAATCAATCAATCAATCAATCAATCAATCAATCAATCAATCAATCCAATCAATGAATGCCTACTGAGGCTATGGTGCTGTTATGTTATTGTGACTCAATGTGCCATTTTTTTTAATTTTATTTTAATGTACTATTATTTTAAATATATTATTGTTTTAGTTGCTTAAGAGATATTCCTGGCTCTGAATTTGCTCATTGCTATTTTTATGTTTTTGTGCATTATTTGTTGCCGTAATCAGGTTACTCATCAGTTACTCAGTACTTGAGTAGTTTTTTCACAACATACTTTTTACTTTTCCTCGAGTAAATATTTGGGTAACTACTCCTTACTTTTACTTGAGTAATAAATCTCTAAAGTAACAGTACTCTTACTTGAGTACAATTTACGGCTACCCTACCCACCTCTGCCTATGTGTACTGTATATGCGGAGATTCAAAGTCTTTGAGACCATTGAGACATTTGTGATCGAGAGCTATATAAGTCAACTTTGATTGATTGATTGATTGATTGATTGATTGATTGAAAGTTCACCCAACATGCGAATAACTGCCACTGAAGTAGTGGCAGACCGGATTTTGCTCTAAACACACTTATTTCTTGAGAAAATACCACACATATTGAATCTGGAAACTGTGTTAAATACAACCAGATGGGATGAAGTGTTTCAGTATGTTACTCAATTGGATTAGTGTTAGTTGTCAGTTACACAGAAAGATTAAGTGAGGATAGCGTCTTTTTGCTAGCTTGTCACATGTGTTGAGTATACATTTAAGTATATTAACTGAATAAGCTCAGAATTACATTAGCGCTTACCTCAGAGAGAGGGGCCTCATTTGAGAGCTAGCTTTAAATTAGACAGGCACTGCTAAGATACACTTGAAACATGTTTCCAAAGCTTTGAAGGTGTTTACACAGTGCGTTTCTCACCTACGCCTTCAGTGATGTCCTACTTAGTCCGACTTCACCTCTCAAAACACCGTAATTCTGGGGTCCCCAAACTTTTTGACTCGGGGGCCACACTGGTTCAAAACAATTTGGGCGGTTAGGTCATGTTGATCTGCCGTTTCTTTTCTTTTTCTTCTATGTCCCACTCTCCCTTGTGGAGGGGGTCCGGTCCGATCCAATGGCCATGTACTGCTTGCCTGTGTATCGGCTGGGGACATCTCTGCGCTGCTGATCCGCCTCCGCTTGGGATGGTTTCCTGCTGGCTCCGCTGTGAACGGGACTCTTGCTGCTGTGTTGGATCCGCTTTGGACTGGACTCTCGCGACTGTGTTGGATCCATTATGGATTGAACTTTCACAGTATCATGTTGGACCCGCTCGACATCGATTGCTTTCCTCCTCTCCAAGGTTCTCATAGTCATCACTGTCACCGACGTCCCACTGGGTGTGAGTTTTCCTTGCCCTTATGTGGGCCTACCGAGGATGTCGTAGTGGTTTGTGCAGCCCTTTGAGACACTAGTGATTTAGGGCTATATAAGTAAACATTGATTGATTGATTGATGTTAGGTCAGGAAGAACCTTGGAGGCTATTTCATCCCTACAAGTCTATTTTGCAGGTTGGTGCAGTTTCAAAAACACAATGGGCTTAGACTTGGTCTCAGTGTATCTGCAAAGCCAGGATTAAATTTAAATCGCAGTCTTTCTGGGATTGAACAAAAACACAGTATGTAAACCCTTCTAGGTATCAAATAACTCCTTTGTCATGTCCATGTATCAATCCAGAGCTAACTTAACAAACCGTAAGAAACGGAGGTAAAAACTATTCAAAAGTGTTATGTTCACTTTTCTCGTGTTTGACAGAGACATTTTGGAGCAAGGAGGTGCCAAATGACGATGTGTTCGAAGCAGAAGACATTAAACGGCAGGTTTTAAGTTTCATGTGGGTCGAGGAGGAGGAGGAGCCAAAGTCCCCATTTACTGTGTACCTCTTGTTTGGTCCCGGTTTTTTGCTTGCCTAACAAAATTGCTAATGTGACATCCAGTGGACAAATTTAGAACAGCAGTTTCTTAATTTCCCCCCAAAAAAGCAGCTAATTTTTATACTTGTCAAACTCATCACGCGGGCCAGATAAAACCTGTTCACGGGCTGTACGTTCGAAACCCTGATGTAGTAGTGAGCTAAATGATACACAACTTGAGGGTTTACAGTTTTCTTTATTTTCACTTTTGAAGCCTTCAACCCGCTGTATGAAATTGTCGGCGTCCAGCTGTGTGGCCAAAGTTCAGAAAAAGAGCCTTAGGTGTTTTCTGATTGATCCCGCCAGCAGACAATGCTCACTGTGTGACTCCTACACAATTGCCGTCTTGGTTGCAGGTCAAAGATTGTGCCGCCGCTGCTGCCACTCCAACAAACAGTTGACACATGGGAATGAGTGAAAGGTGTGCAATGGGTGGGAGGAGAAGACGGCACATGTGACAGAGCTGCAGAGAGGTGACTATGCTGCTGCTCTGCCTCGGTGAAGGACAATTTCATGCTGTCAAGAGGATGACGGCATCGTCACAAATATTTGTTTACGCATTCCGACGTCCCCGTTGACTTTTAACTCTAACCGCTTGTGTACCTCTTCAACGTGCCCTGGTGAATTGGACTTTCATTAGCGGGTAGAAAACATTTACTCATTTCCACTGCTCCCCCTCCCATGGTTTACATGAAACTGCAGGCTTCTGCAAAGCGGAGGAGGATGCATAATAGCCTAAAAGAAAAACAGCATTTTTGTGGGGAATTTTTCCATTCTTAAATGATAAATGGGTTGTATTTGTATAGCGCTTTTCTACCTTCAAGGTACTCAAAGCGCTTTGACACTACTTCCACATTCACCCATTCACACACACATTCACACACTGATGGAGGGAGCTGCCATGCAAGGCGCCAACCAGCACCCATCAGGAGCAAGGGTGAAGTGTCTTGCTCAGGACACAACGGACGTGGCGAGGTTGGTACTAGGTGGGATTTGAACCAGGGACGTCGGGTTGCGCACGGCCACTCTCCCACTGCGCCACGCTGTCCCTTCTTGAGTTTATACCAAAAAGTTCTATTTTGTTTTCATCTGACCACATGACGTTCTCCCAATCCTCTGCTGTATCATCTATGTATCCATTTTGGTATAAACTCAACTCGTCGTGTTTGGAGGAAGGATGGAAACATCATGCTTTGGGGCTGTTTTTCTGCTAAGGGGACAGGACGATTGAACCGTGTTAAGGAAAGAATGAATGGGGCCATGTATCGTGAGATTTTGAGCCAAAACCTCCTTCCATCAGTGAGAGCTTTGAATGGTTGACCAAATACTTATTTTCCACCATAATTTACAAATAAATTATTTGAAATTCCTACAATGTGAATTCCTGGATTTTTGTTTCACATTCTGTCTCTCACAGCTAAAGTGTACCTATGATGAAAATTACAGACCCCTGTCATCATTTTAAGTGGGAGAACTTGCACAATCGGTGGCTGACTAAATACTTTTTTGCCCCACTGTATGTGCCATAAAATGAATGATCTAAATTGTACAGTATAATACCTGAGGGCAAATTTTAGGTATCTATGATGTACTCCTATTTTTCAGTCTGTATATACAAAAAACCCTAAATTAACTTTCGATTACCTAAGCAGATACGATGTGGAATCCATAATATGCTTACTTTAAAAAGGGGCATCGGCTTTTTCATTGAGGGCTAAGTTTTGTCTGACCTCCACTGCAGCAGGGTCAGAGGTCACACGTCTGGAGGGAGATATAAAGAAGGTCTCCACTGAAGCTTCTGCCCATGCATCCTTTTTTTAGCCTGAGGGGCACAAACTTCCTGTTTGCTCAATGAACAACAGAAGCGGCCTTGTTGTCATGCATTATTACTGCCTTGCACATCTGAAAGCGTCACGGGGGTGAGGTGACTGTGGTGTGGGGGCAGGTGATCTACAACCACAGTGGCGGGGGTCAAATGGAAGGTAAGGAACCTCAACATTCTTCTATTGAGGCAGTGGTCTGTTAGGATACAGCATCTTAAAAAGAAAATGAAAGTACAGTACTGTAGCGGGTTTGTTGTTATTATATTGGATTTGTAGAATGTCTTATTTGTTATATTTGTGGTCATCCATTGTTTAAATCAGGGGTATTCAAACCCAGGTTTCCGGGCTTCTTCAGTTTGGCCCACTAGACAAATTACATTTAATTTCAATAAGCTACCTGGGAGTGCGTTCTTATTAGCTTTAAATATTGTTCGGTCTGACAGGTGTCCCAGTTTGACCGACTTGTGGACATTGTGAGAAACTCAACTCAGTGACCATGATTTGTATTTTTTTGGAATAAAAAAAACTGCATTTACTTATTTACTTGTTCACGAGTGGGGGAAGAGTGGATCGTGAGATCGACAGGCGGATCGGTGCGGCGTCTTCAGTAATGCGGACGTTGTACCGATCTGTTGTGGTGAAGAAGGAGCTGAGCCGGAAGGCAAAGCTCTCAATTTACCGGTCGATCTACGTTCCCATCCTCACCTATGGTCATGAGCTTTGGGTCATGACCGAAAGGATAAGATCACGAGTACAAGCGGCCGAAATGAGTTTCCTCCGCCGTGTGGCGGGGCTCTCCCTTAGAGATAGGGTGAGAAGCTCTGCCATCCGGGAGGAACTCAAAGTAAAGCCGCTGCTCCTCCACATCGAGAGGAGCCAGATGAAGTGGTTTGGGCATCTGGTCAGGATGCCACCCGAACGCCTCCCGAGGGAGGTGTTTAGGGCACGTCCAACCGGTAGGAGGCCACGGGGAAGACCCAGGACACGTTGGGAAGACTATGTCTCCCGGCTGGCCTGGGAACGCCTCGGGATCCCCCGGGAAGAGCTAGACGAAGTGGCTGGGGAGAGGGAAGTCTGGGCTTCCCTGCTTAGGCTGCTGCCCCCGCGACCCGACCTTGGATAAGCGGAAGATGATGGATGGATGGATGGATGGCATTTACTTATATCACCCAATCCAAACAACCTTATCTAGTAATGGTTCAGTAAAAAAAAAATCCACCAGCACAAAAAAGTCAACACATAACACGCACTGCTCTCTGAAGTTTGTGGATATCATAAAAAAAAAATAATCCATCCATCCATTTGCTACCACTTATTCCCTTTCGGGGTTGCGGTTGAAAATTTTTGAAATTACACACATTTATTCTATTGCAAGGCATGATGGGAAAATGCAAAAGACTCTCTCTGTTGCGGGTCATACACCTGCCGCCACTAACTCTGCTGTGCGCTCCTCGGGCGTTCCTGTCCTGCAATCAACACACCTGACGCTGATAAGAATCCTGCCTTCATGAGCCATTGTGTGCTGCGTTCCAGTGCCAGAACATAGCTACTTGTACAGTAAGTTTTTCATGTCTCTCGCTTCTTTGCCCATGTGCTTCATCACTCTTTCTTTCCCCTCCATCGTGCTAACTGTGTCTTGTCTTGTGTCGTCATCCCTGCAACCCTTCGTCATCCCCTGGTTTCGAGCTGTGTGTCTTGTCTCCCTGGATCCTCTCTTGACTCTCTGCTGCCTTCCTGGATCTCGACCTCACGCCTGCTTTTGGACCACTTCGCCTCGCTCCAGTCCCTGACCTCCTGCCTGTCCCTGGACCTCCGAGCCTGCCTTGCCCTTTCTGGACTTAAGCACCGATCTCAACACCACCTTGTAACAATCCTGATATACCTGGTACACATAGTCACACGGTTTAAACACACACTTCACATAAATTTGTCCAAAGTCGGGACCCGGGATGGACCGCTTGTCCGTGCATCTTTTGGGGACGTCTCTACACTGCTGACCTGTCCCCGCTCGGGATGGTCTCCTGCTGGCCCCACTATGGACTGGACTCTCACTATTATGTTTGACCCACTATGGACGAGACTCTCAAAATATTATGCTAGATCAACTCGATGTCCATTGCACTGGTCGCCCAGACCACATTTGCGGTCCCCTCCAAGGTTTCTCATTGTCCCATTGGGTTGAGTTTTTCCTTGCTCTTATGTGGGATCTGAGCCGGGGATGTCGTTGTGGCTTGTGCAGCCCTTTGAGACACTCGTGATTTCGGGCTATATAAGTAAACATTGACTGATTGATTGATATATTTCAATAAACAAGCTGCAAGCTAACGACGTCCCTGCCTCCGTGCCGTCTCCTTCTCCCACTGTGGCGTTAAACTCTCCACACTTACCAATGTTCGACTTTTAGCTGCTTGGCATTTCTGATCCATTACAAGGGTTTAAAAACGTCATCAAAACAAGTCATGGTAGGAGTTGAACTTTCACATACTCTTAATATTCAATTATGAAGATTATCAATCACATATCCATTATATTATTATAAGATATAAGTGTGTAGCGACTGGGATGAGAATCAGGACCTCCAAGTCCGAGTCCATAGTTCTCGCCCGTAAAAGGGTGGTGTGCCATCTCCTGTTTGGGGAGGATATATTGCCCCAAGTGGAGGAGTTCAAGTACCTAGGAGTCTTGTTCACGAGTAAGGGAAGAGTGGATTGTCTGGTCGACAGGCGGATCGGTGCGGCGTCTTCAGTAATGCAGACGCAGTATCGATCCGTTGTGGTGAAGAAGGAGCTGAGCCGGAAGGAAAGGTTCTCAATTTACTGGTCGATCTACGTTCTCATCCTCACCTATGGTCATGAGCTTTGGGTTCTGACCGAAAGGATAAGATCACGGGTACAAGCGGCCGAAATGAGTTTCCTCCGCCGGTTGGCGGGGCTCTCCCTTAGAGATAGGGTGAGAATCTCTGTCAGCCGGGAGGAACTCAATCTAAAGCCGCTGCTCCTCCACATCGAGAGGAGCCAGATGAGGTGGTTCGGGCATCTGGTCAGGATGTCACCCGAACGCCTCCCTAGGGAGGTGTTTCGGGCACGTCCGACCGGTAGGAGGCCACAGGGAAGACCCAGGACACGTTGGAAAGACTATGTCTCCCGCCTGGCCTGGGAACGCCTCGGGATCCCCCGGGAGGAGCTGGACGAAGTGGCTGGGGAGACGGAAGTCTGGCCATTCTTGCTTAGGCTGCTGTCCCCGCGACCCTTTTCATTGATTTATTGATACTTTTATCAGTAGATTGCACAGTTCAGTACATATTCCGTATAATTGATCACTAAATGGTAACACCTGAATACGTTTTTCAACTTGTTTAAGTCGGAGTCCACGTTAATCAATATATGGTATCCCGACCTCGGATAAGCGGAAGAAGATGGATGGATGGATAAACACACACACACACACACACACACACACACACACACACACACACATACACGGTTACTTTTTATTCAGTCGGCTTTCGGCCCTTATCCAAATTTTTTTAGCCCAATGTCCAGCCCAGTTAAAAAGTTTGGACACACCTAGTTCAAACTAAATAATGGTGCAGGGTAAATGGTAAATGGTAAATGGGTTTTACTTGTATAGCGCTTTTCTACCCATTTTTAAGGAGCCCAAAGCGCTTTGACAGTACTTCCACATTCACCCAATCACACACACATTCACACACCGATGGCGGGACCTGCCATGCAAGGCACTCACCAGGACCCATCAGGAGCAAGGGTGAAGTGTCTTGCCCAAGGACACAATGGACGTGACTAGGATGATAGAAGGTAGGGATTGAACCAGAAACCCTCAGATTGCTGGCACGGCCACTCTACCAACTTCGCCACGCCGTCTAATGGGATGGAATGGCTGTGGAAGATAGTAGCTCCTCAACCTATCCTCTTGTCAGTATTTGGATGTAAAATCAACTATAATGTAAAAGAGACGTATGAAAGGACTAAACTCATGTGCACAACCTTTTGGTTTACAAGGAGTGTGCACAACACACGCACACACTCACACATGCGCTGTGTTGATGTTTAATTACATTAATATGCATTAATATGCAGTCGTTAGTAGCGCTTTAATTATGAATGAAGATGTAATGACACCGCCATCAATATTTAATTAAAGGGCAATAAAGTGTTATTTGGCAGCATTACCAAACTAGACACCAATAAAAGAGTGTCTTTAGCCAGCAATTATCAGACAGAAGAGCTCCATCCCTCTTAAAATGCAACTGCCTGTAAGATAAATTTAGAGGACATACTCGGGTCAAACGTGTATATATGTAAGTGTGCACATCCTGACCTCACACTTAATAGGGCCGAAGTGCTCAAAGACACTGGAGTGCAGAGCAAGATGATCAAGCTCTTTAGAACACATTAAAGAGAGACATACAGCACATAGGGTTTGTTAAAAAACACATTTTTCCAATAAGAAATAACATACATCCAATTATGACACCCAAAAATATTAACACAAATGGAGAATTTAATGAGCGAATTGTTACAATGCAAAATTGCATAGAAATAACGAATTAATTGGTTCAATTAAATGTTCCCATTGACGGTTTTTGACAGTGATGAGAGGCACCACCTGTGTAGTTTGCTAGGGCTTCTTTTTTGAGATAACTTGTGTTTCTCAACTTATTTGTCCAAGTTCAGACATTCTTGTCATGTCCAAGAATGCATGCATGGAAAGACATCAACTGATGCCATCACATGAATGCAGCTTCATAACAAAGATGGAGACGGATCATCAAGACATGCCCGTGTTTCTCCTTCTCCTACATCAGGGGTCTCAGACACACGGCCCGCGGGCCAATTGCGGCGCGCTAGAGGTTATTTCGTGGCCCCCACCTTAATATGAAAGCGTTGTGTTATTTGGGTCCAAAATGGCTCTTTCAACGTTCTGGGATGCCTACCCCTGCAATAGTGGACAAGCGGCAAATGAGTGAAAGGGACAGAGACGTTGCCATGGAGACGAAGGTTTTCTTATGTGCCTGGCTGCAGTCACACTGCGACACCTGTCCATCAGTGATAACAGTCACTGATAACCTGGACCAAATCAAACCGTTATTTTATTTTATTTTTTTAATTTAATTTGTATTGCCTCACATTTGGGCTTCACGGTGGCAGAGGGGTTATCAATCAATCAATCAATCAATGTTTACTTATATAGCCCTAAATCACTAGTGTCTCAAAGGGCTGCACAAACCATTACGACATCCTCGGTAGGCCCACATAAGGGCAAGGAAAACTCACACCCAGTGGGATATCGGTGACAATAATGACCCAGTGGGACGTCGGTGACAATGATGACTATGAGAACATGATACTGTGAAAGATCAATCCATAATGGATCCAACACAGTCGCGAGAGTCCAGTCCAAAGCGGATCCAACACAGCAGCGAGAGTCCCGTTCACAGCGGAGCCAGCAGGAAACCATCCCAAGCGGAGGCTGATCAGCAGCGCAGAGATGTCCCCAGCCGATACACAGGCGAGCAGTACATGGCCACCGGATCGGACCGGACTCCCTCCACAAAGGAGAGTGGGACATAGAAGAAAAAGAAAAGAAACGGCAGATCAACTAGTCTAAAAAAGGGAGTCTATTTAAAGGCTAGAGTATACAAATGAGTTTTAAGGTGAGACTTAAATGCTTCTACTGAGGTAGCATCTCGAACTGTTACCGGGAGGGCATTCCAGAGTACTGGAGCCCAAAATGAAAAAGCTCTACAGCCCGCAGACTTTTTTTGGGCTTTGGGGATCACTGATAAGCCGGAGTCCTTTGAACGCAGATTTCTTGCCGGGACATATGGTACAATACAATCGGCAAGATAGGATGGAGCTAGACCGTGTAGTATTTTATACGTAAGTAGTAAAACCTTAAAGTCACATCTTATGTGCACAGGAAGCCAGTGCAGGTGAGCCAGTACAGGCGTAATGTGATCAAACTTTCTTGTTCTTGTCGAAAGTCTAGCAGCCGCATTTTGTACCAACTGTAATCTTTTAATGCTAGACATGGGGAGACCCGAAAATAATACGTTACAGTAATCGAGGCGAGGCGTAACAAACGCATGGATAATGATCTCAGCGTCTTTAGTGGACAGAATGGAGCGAATTTTAGCGATATTGCGGAGATGAAAGAAGGCCGTTTTAGTAACGCTTTTAATGTGTGCCTCAAAGGAGAGAGTTGGGTCGAAGATAATACCCAGATTCTTTACCGTGTCGCCTTGTTTAATTGTTTGGTTGTCAAATTAAATAGAGTTCGGTGTCTAGCAGGACCGATAATCAGCATTTCCGTTTTTTTGGCGTTGCGTTGCAAAAAGTTAGCGGACATCCATTGTTTAATTTCATTAAGACACGCCTCCAGCTGACTACAATCCGGCATGTTGGTCAGCTTTAGGGGCATGTAGAGTTAGTGCATCTGCCTCACAATACGAAGGTCCTGCAGTCCTGGGTTCAAATCCAGGCTCGGGATCTTTCTGTGTGGAGTTTGCATGTTCTCCCCGTGAATGCGTGGGTTCCCTCCGGGTACTCCGGCTTCCTCCCACTTCCAAAGACATGCACCTAGGGATAGGTTGATTGGCAACACTAAATTGGCCCTAGTGTGTGAATGTGAGTGTGAATGTTGTCTGTCTATCTGTGTTGGCCCTGCGATGAGGTGGCGACTTGTCCAGGGTGTACACCGCCTTCCGCCCGATTGTAGCTGAGATAGGCGCCAGCGCCCCCCGTGACCCCGAAAGGGAATAAACGGTAGAAAATGGATTGATGGATGCCTCACATTTCTTAATCCTCATTTTGTTGATTTATATTTTGATTTTATTTTGTGTTGAAAACAAAAATAAAGACATTTAAAAAGTTTTTTTTAAAGAAATCTTTTCTCGCGGCCCAGCTT
The DNA here is from genome assembly GCF_033978795.1 of Nerophis ophidion. NCBI lineage: Eukaryota > Metazoa > Chordata > Actinopteri > Syngnathiformes > Syngnathidae > Nerophis > Nerophis ophidion. Next base: position 30,890,826 of record NC_084632.1, on the reverse strand, counting down.
CACCCAGGCTCTGCGTCCAAGATGTACAGGCGCTTTTGGAAACCACAAATCAATACCTTAAAAGAAGGCATCGGGTGATTGTAGCTATTTCGGATACAACACTTCTCAGGCAGCAAGAGAACTTTCAAATGTCCGTGTCAGTTGTGAGTCTATTTACAGAAATACTTTGTCCCTTCCTCCCGTGGATGTGATCGTTATAGGCAGTGTGTGGCTACAAATATTGCTTTATGGATGTGACTGTGAAATGTCCAGGCAATGTGCATGATGCCCACATCTTCGCTAACCCCGCCATTAGCGTGCAGCTGAAAGATGGAACCACCCCCTCGTGTCCCAAACAACTGCTGGAAGATGAAGATCCGGGGCCTGTTTTTATTTTGGGTGACCCAGCTTATCCCCCAGACGCCATATCTCACAAAAGAATACCCCAACGGCGGAGTCAACCCACAACAACGATACTTTGGGTATTCTCTGTCTAGATTATGTGTTGTAAAATGTTGTTAAATGTTCTTTATCAAATGATCTACTTTCTCATGTCGATTAAAGATTTGATTCATTTATGATGGCTTAGGTGTGATTCACAACAATAGGGCCCCGCAGCACACTGGATGCTAGTTCATTGAAATACCACAACACTCGATATTGTTCAAAGGAGATACATTTTAATTTAAAATCTTGCACACAAAACACAGCAAACAAATGTAAAATGCACAGCAAACTATTTACAATATAGCTCTTTTAAATAACTTCACAGTGAAGTTATTTGAGACAATTGAGGGACAGCGGAGTTCATACTCCAACAGGCTCCTTCAGCTTCGTTCCCACAGTGTTCCATTCAAGAACTCCTTCATTCCACACTCCATCCAGCTGTATAATCACTCGCCATACAGCAATAGGTGATATCTGTCTATTACCTGACACCTTCTATGTCAACTACTTCTCTTTGTTTTTATGTCTATTTTCTATTTTCTGCTGGATTTACTCTTTATTTTATGCTGCAGCTGTCACATATAATAATATTGTACATGGTAATTTTTATATATGATATAGACATAATAATATATCCAACCATCTTCTTCCGCTTATTCGAGGTCGGGTCGCTGGGGCAGCAGCCCAAGCAGGGAAGCCCAGACTTCCCTCTCCCCAACCACTTTTTCCAGCTCTACCCGGGGGACCCAGAGGCTTTCCCAGGCCAGCCGGGAGACATAGTCTTCCCAACGTGTCCTAGGTCTTCTCCGTGGCCTCCTACCGGTTGGACGTGCCCCAAACACCTCTCTAGGAAGGCGTTTGGGTGGCATCCTGACCAGATGCCCGAACCACCACATCTGGCTCCTCTCGATGTGGAGGAGCAGCAGCAACAGAGCTTCTAACCTTATCTCTAAGGGGGAGCCCCGCCCCCCGGCAGCGGACACTAATTTTGGCCGCTTGTACCTGTCATCTTGTCCTTTCGGTCACAACCCAAAAGTCATGACCATAGGTGAGGATGGGAATGTAGATCGACCGGTAAATTGAGAGCTTTGCCTTCCGGCTCAGCTCCTTCTTCACCACAACGGATCGATACAGCGTCTGCATTACTCAAGGCGTCGCACTTGAAGACTTCTGTGGAAATAATCTAATCGAGACTCAGATTCCCCTCGCACGGACGTGGAGCCAGGCTCGGAGTTGGGGCATGATGGCGAGCGCCTGGTGGCTGGGACTGTCCCCTTGGGCACAGCCCGAAGAGGCAACGTGGGTCACCCCTCCAATGGGCTCACCAGAAGGGGCCATAGAGGTCGGGCGTATTGTGAGCTGGGCGATAGCCGAAGACATAATTATATAACTGTCAAAGCGCTTTGGGCTCCTTAAAAAGGGGTAAAAAAAAAAGCTATACAAGTACAACCATTTACCATTTACCATTTATAATATAATATATCAGTATGTAAAATATACTGTACATATATTATGTAAATATTACGTATATATGTTATTGTGACGTGTTTCCAGCCGTCCTTGTGAGGGTTGTAGTGCCGATTGATACATGACGCATCATTGCAGGTTTGACTTGTGTTTATTATTTCAATAAACCTTTCGTCCTCTGGCCATTCGGTCGCACCTCTTTCTCGCGCGCGGGCTCTTCCTGCTGGTCGCGGCACACCTTTCGGTGTCCGGTGGCTGCGTCTGCTGCGGGGGCTCCTCGTGCTCGGGGTCTCTCTCGTCGTGATCGTGCTCGTCGTTCGCCGTGTTCCTCTTTGGCCCCTTTTATGCTGCTGCAGAAGATGATGGGATTGAGAACAGGTGTGTAGTTTACGCACCTGACTCGGCTGGCTGCAGCGTCGCTCTGCTTCGCTGCATGCTCCGCGTTCTTGCCGCCATCTTGGGACGGACCATCGTTTTTTCCGAGCCTGCTGTCGGGTCGTCGGTTCCGTCTCTCCACAGTTATATTTTTTTATCTCTACATGTAGTCTATTTATACCTCCATTGTCCTTTCCATCCTTACCCTTTCCGTCAATGTAACTGAGCTACTGTGTGGAACAATCTCTCTTGTGGATCATTAAAGTTTGTCTAAGTCTAAGTCTACGTGAAGTCATCTACTGGAGAGACTGGAGCAGATGGAGGCTCAAGTGTTTTTTATTTGGTTGTTTTTTTTCCGCACATGCGTGCCGGGTCGCGTTGTGCCGGCAGAAGGAAGGCAGCGGGGGGTCTTAAACGGTGGCATTGTTGTGTGTGGACACGGATAAGGTTAGGTGTGATTTACCCTGGATAACCTTATTCGGCTTAGTGTAAACGGGGCCTAAAACATACAGTAATCAGGTCAGCTAAAAATTAATATAGGAGGTTCAATTGGTTCCTTACAAGAAGAGCAGACAGAATTGTGCCCAAAGTTTACTCTGCCTGGTATTCATGATGCCAGCACCCACAATGCATTGTTTAGCATGAGACACCCATGTGGGGACATTGACATGCTAAGGATGCAGCTTGTTTACACAAGTTTCTCGCTTTGCCCCCTCAGTGAAGTCACTATTTAGCCAGACAATGGCCTCAATGTGGCCTCATCTGTGAGTGGGCCAGAGCGACAAGGGGAGCAGTCAGTCTGGTTTGCTCTGGACTGGATGTTTACACCAGTGGGTGCAAGCATTGTTTTAACCTAGAGGGCCAATGACATGCAAATAACTTTCATGCTGTACTTTCTCTTGCTCCTGCATTTGAATCTGATTAAACTGCTGTTTTATTTGAGAAAAATCCCAATCCTGTTACCATTCATGCTTTTGATGTTATCTGCTTAGAACACCGTTTTTATATAATCACTGGTCACCTGTTAACGGGATACGTGCTCTTGTGTTGGCGTTGTTGGTCTGGAACCCGGGGTGCAGAGCAATGAAGGTGAAGTACAGGTAAAAGCCCTTCTTATTAGGGGATGGCGTGGCGGGGTTTGGAGAGTGGCCATGCCAGCAACCTGAGGGGTCCTAGTTCGATCCCCACCTTCTACTAACCTAGTCATGTCTGTTGTGTCCTTGAGCAAGACACTTCACCCTTGCTCCTGATGGGTCGTGGTTAGGGCCTTAAATGGCAGCTCCCGCTATCAGTGTGTGTGAAAGGGTGAATGTGGAAATAGTGTCAAAGCGCTTTGAGTACAGTATAATATCAGTGTTTATTTATATAGACCTAAATCACAAAAAAAGTCTGCGGGCTATAGAGCGTTTTCTGTTCGGGGTCCTGTACTCTGGAATGCTCTTCCGGTAACAGTTAGAGATGCTACCTCAGTAGAAACATTTAATTAAGTCCCATCTTAAAACTCATTTTTATACTGTAGCCTTTAAATAAACGCCCCTTTTAGACTAGTTGATCTGCCCTTTCTTTTCTTTTCTGCTCTGCCCTGTGTCCCCCCCTCTCTACAAGGGAGAGGCAGGGGACACAGGTTCGGTGACCATGGATGAAGCGCTGGCCGTCCAAAGTCGGGACCCGGGGTGGACCGCTCACCTGTGCATCGGTTGGGGAAATCTCTGCGCTGATGACCCGTCTCCACTCGGGATGGTCTACTGCTGACCCCATTATGAACTGGACTCTCACTATTATGTTAGGTCCACTATGGACTGGACTTTCATAATATTATGCTAGATCCAGTCCATGTCCATTTCACCGGTTGTCCTAGGGGGGAGGGTCCCCAGATCTGCGGTCCTCTCCAAGGTTTCTCATTGTCCCATTGGGTTGGGTTTTTCCTCGCCTTGATGTGGGATCTGAACCGAGGATGTTATTGTGGCTTGTGCAGCCATTTGAGGCACTCGTGATTTAGGGCTATATAGATAAACATTGACTGATTGATTGATTGATGGATAAGACCCATTTACCATTAGGGACAAAAGCACAGGTCATGCAAAATAAACCCAGTGCAGCATAGGAGTGCACAGAAAAGACAAACACTTGTCAAGGTACAACGCACAATGATCCAAGGAGCAACAGGTGAAACTAAATAGGCGGAATTAACCAATGGAAAACAAGAACAGAAAGTGAAGGTGCTGCAAAACGAGGATCCTAACAGGAAATAGAACTAAAATAGGAGCACCAGGACATGAATTGAGACGAAACAGAAAATAAATTTTACATGGATAAGCTTGATAGCAGTTTTAATTGCAATATTTACACTCTTCTTACTGTGTGTCGCTTTTATAAAAAAAAAAAAACTGAGATGGTTTAATTGCATCATAAACAGTTCTACTATCCTATGTATCCTGTGTTTGAGTCTGTGAACGACTCTTGCCGCCGTCGTGTGGGTTCCACGGACCATCAAGGAAGGACATGCTCGAGCAGGTTTGACTTTTGTTTATTTTTCAATAAATCCCCGGTATAGGTCGGGTCACTTTACAGCTCCTTCCTCCAGTGCTCATTCAACGGTTGCTTTTCAGCCGCCGTCGTCGTCGTCATCGTCTACTCTCTGTCGCTCTTGCTCTTCAGGTTCTGCTGCGGGCTCTCCAACTCCTTCTGCCCCCGTTTTCTCCTCTTTCTCACCTGATATCGCTTGTAGCGTCGCTCCCGGCACGCCCCACCTCTCCGCTCGGTCGTCATCACTGCCTCCTTGCCGCCATCTTGCCCCGCTGCTCATTCGCCGGCTCCGCCTCTCCACAGAGTCCAGGCAAACCTCTTACACAGTGTAGGACTGACACGCTTCCCCAGCGTACATTAAACGTCAAGTTAATGAGCTGGTCAATGTGACGAGAAGCGTCTGTGATCGATGCCTCCAGTGAATTGATGTGCTCTGCCAAAGAAGGATACTGTCCCGCTGAGAAATATTAATGAAGTAGCCATCTAGAAACGTCCGCACAGCCTGTGAGCATTGCCGTGCAGACATTAGTGAACCACCGTTTTTGAGTAGGGTAAGATAATAACATTTAGTTGAGAGTGAATACCTCGTGAAAGCAAAAGTAAAGTTTACACATTGATCACTTTCTCAATCAGGGTTGAATGTTGTGTATCTTTCACTTTTTGAGATGTTTATTCCACATTAAGAGTGTTTTTCAACCAGAGATTCTTCAGTCTTTCTCCAAAGTTGATCTTCAGTAAAAGCAACGGGTGACTAAATGAACTTTAATGAAGTTTCAACCATCATCCCAAGATTGAAGATACTGTAGTCCAGGAGTCAGCAACCCAAAAAGTTGAAAGAGCCATTTTGGAACAAAAATACCATCAAAAAAAATCTGTCCGGAGCCGCAAAAAATGAAAAGCCACAAATCAGTCTTATAATGAAGGCAACACATGACGTAAGTGTTTATATTAGCTATAATTTCCTACTATCAAAATGACTATGTGTCACAGGCTGAAGCAAATCTTTGTTGACAAAAATGCTACAAATTTCTACACATTTATTCTACATTATTTACCATGAATTGATTAACGTGGACCCCGACTTAAACAAGTTGAAAACATATTCGGGTGTTACCATTTAGTGGTCAATTGTACGGTATATGTACTGTACTGTGCAATCTACTAATAAAAGTTTCAATCAATCAATCAATCAATCAATCAATCAATCAGAAACCAATAGTAAACCAGAGGCTACTTAAAATGTGACAGAACTCCTAGAAATTACTGGCTTTTATTGGCCAAATGTATAAATGTGTGCATCCAAGTTAAAGGAAACGGCAGGCTGTCTTCTTTTAATAGATTTATTACAATCTTTGAATAGAATAGAATAGAATAGAATGGAATAAAATAGAATAGAATGGACTTTGTTGACATTATATTTGCATATAACAAGATTAAAGACTCCAACTTAAGGTGTGGTAGTGGGAACAAAAATGGGGTAAAATAAATAACACAAGAGGTAATAAAGGAAAAAAATAAAAATAACAATTGAAATAAACAGTCTACCATCCAATAAAAATAATAAGCAATCCTGTACAATATACAAAACACTATAGAAATACAAACTACTGTACAATATACAGAACAAGACAAGAGTACTGAAGTAACAAATAACAATCCGTTATTTTTTAAATTTAAATTACCTAACTTTGGCAAGTTAGGTAATGTTTGCTGTGGTCTGGTAGCAGCTACCCTAAATAGCATGTTAGTTTGATTAGCTTGCAGTCATTCACTGACCAAATATGCCTGTTTAGCACTACAACAAGTCAATAACATCAACAAAGCACACCTATGTGCATTCAAGCATAGCATGAAACTTTTGGTGGACAAAATGAGACAAAGAAGGAGTGGACGATTTTACATGTAAACAAACTTTTGCGTCACAGTCCACACTATGGTGAGTTCAAGAACCGCCGAAATCAGTAGGACAAAACGATGTTCACCAAATACTCTCATCAGTGAAGCATACACACAAACATATTAAACAGTGGGCTTTCTAACAATCGGGAAGGTTTGTGTCATGCTTGTCCTCAAACAAAAACCCTACTAAAACAACCCCCGATGTGGTCAAAGACAGGAAAGAATACTATCCAAACACAAATGGTACAAAAAACGCATACCGACTACATTTCATTTGCATACCAATAGAGGATCCAAGTATGACTAAAGACTTTATTTGTAATGCTGGATACGTATTCGGCCCTGATGTTACAGTGCATCCGGAAAGTATTCACAGCACTTCACTTTTTCCACATGTTACAGCCTTATTACAAAATGGAATAAATTATTTTTTGTCCTCAAAATTACGCAGACAATACACCATAATGTCAATTTGTTTTGCTAGTTTCTTAAAAATAACTAACTAAAAAAAAACAACAAATGTACATAAGTATTCACAGCATTTGTTCAATACTTTGTTGATGCACTTTTGGCAGCAATGACAGCCCAAAGCAGGGGTGCCCACGCTTTTTCTGCAGGCGAGCTACTTTTCAATTGACCAACTCGAGGGGATCTACCTCATTTTTATATATCATTTATATCTATTTATTTATGAAAGAGACATTTTTGTAAACAAGTTAAATGTGTTTAATGATAATACAAGCATGTGTAACACATATATCTTTCTTTCACAAAGACAAGAATATAAGTTGGTGTATTACCTGATTCTGATGACTTGCATTGATTGGAATCAGACAGTAATGATGATAACACCCACATTTTCAAATGGAGGAGAAAAAAAGTTGTTCTTTCTGTACAATACCACATGAAAGTGGTTGGTTTTTGGCATCTAATTCATTCAGCTTCCATACACTTTACAAGAAAAACATTGGCGGCAAATTCCGTAGCTTGCTTGATTGACATTCACGGCACCCGAGGGTCTTGTGAGATGACGCTGGCTGCTGCCAGTTCATTATTATGAAAAAATGACTGAGAGGAAGGGAAGAAACACTTTTTATTTCAACAAACTTTCGCGCCGTCCCTTCCGTCAAAACTCTTAAGGCCGACTGCACATTTCCTATCTTCACAATAAAAGCCCAGCTTCATGCTGCCTGCGCTAACAAAATAAGAGTCTCGGAAAGCTGGCGTGCACAAGTGATGTGCACGACAGCTTTCTGAGGGATCGCTTGTGCACGCCAGTTTTCCGAGACTCTGTATTTAGTTAGCGCAGGCAGCATGAAGCAGGGCTTTTATTGTGAAGATAGGAAATGTGCAGTCGGCCTTTAGAGTTTTGACGGAAGGGACGGCGCGAAAGTCTGTTGAAATAAAAAGTGTTTCTCGCCTTCCTCTCGGTCATATTTTCATAGTAATGATCTTGCAGCAGCCAGCGTCATCTCACAAGACCCTCCGGTACCGTGAATGTCATTTAAGTGACGTCTTGGTGAAGATTGATGATCACTAATTTTTAGGTCTATTTTTTTTAAAAGCCTGGCTGGAGATCGACTGACACACCCCCAGCGGTCGACTGGTAGCTCGCGATTGACGTAATGGGCACCCCTGGCCTAAAGTATTTTTGAACACGATGCCACAAGCTTGGCACACCTATTTTTGGGCAGTTTCACCCATTCCTCTTTGCAGCACCTCTAAAGCTCCATCAGGTTGGATGGGAAGTGTTGGTTTTCATCCGGGATGTCTCTGTACATTGCTGCATTTGTTTCAATCAAGTCAGGGAGGTGACCAAGAACCTAGTAGTCATTCTGTCAGAGCTACACCATTCCTCTGTGGAGAGAGGAGAACCTCCCAGAAGGACAGCCATCACTGCAGTCATTCAAAAATTATGCCTGCATCATAGACGGACCAGACGGAAGCCATTTCTAAGTAAGACCATGAGAAAACCATGAGAAACAAAGTTATCTGGTCTGATGAGACAAATATTGAACTGTGTGGCGTGAATGCCAGGTGTGATGTTTGGAGGAAACCGGGCACTTCTCATCACCAGACCAATACCATCCCTACAGTGAAGCATGGTGGTGGCAGCATCATGCTGTGGGGATGTTTTTCTGCGGCAGGAACTGGGAAACTAGTCCCGATAGAGAGGAAGATGAATGCAGCAATTTATGGAGACGTCTTGGATGAAAACCAACCGTTCTCATCCAATCAGAAGGAGTTTGAGAGGTGCTGCAAAGAGAATATGGGTGAAACTGCCCAAACATAGGTGTGCCAAGCTTGTGGCATCAAAGACTAAAGGCTGTAATTGCTGCCAAAGGTGCATCAACAAAATAATAAGAAAAGGCTTTACCTTCTTATGAACATTTGATTTGTTGATTTTTTTTTTTTTTTTGTTAAGGGGGAACATTATCACAATTTCAGAAGAGTTGAAACCAATAAAAATTAGTTCCGAGTGACTTATTTTATTTTTTGAAGTTTTTTTCAAAATTTCACCCGTCATGGAATATCCCGAAAAAAGGCTTTAATGTTCCTGATTTTCCATATCTGTAAATCCACCGTCCATTTTCCTGTGACGTCACATAGTGACGCCAATACAAAGAAACATGGCGGATAGCACAGCAAGATATAGCGACATTAGCTCGGATTCAGACTCAGATTTCAGCGGCTTAAGCGATTCAACAGATTATGCATGTATTGAAATGGATGGTTGGAGTGTGCGAAAACGAAATTGAAGAAGAAACTGATGCTATTGAGCGAATAGCTATTGAAGCTATTCGGCGAATGCCTTCTAACCAACGATTGCATCTTTTGACCAGACCACTGGAGCCACTTAAATCCGTCGATTGGCAAGTGTTTGTTTGGCATTAAATGTGGGTGGAGGGAAAGGCTGGATGCAAATGTAGCTACAAATGTACATACAGCTAGCCTAAATAGCATTTTAGCATCGATTAGCTGGCAGCCATGCCGCAACTAAATATGTCTGATTAGCACATAAGTCAATAACATCAACAAACTCACCTTTGTGATTTTGTTGACTTTATCGTTGGAAATGCATCTGCAGGATATCCATACATCTCTGTGCCATGTCTGCCTTAGCATCGCCGGTAAAATCGATTAGCATGCCGTGCTAATCGATGCACATTCTACGTAAATCAACTTGAATCCGTCCCTGACCGTGTAGTTACACCCTCCGACAACACACCGACGAGGCATGATGTCTCCAAGGTACGGAAAACAGTCAAAAAAACGGAAAATAACAGAGCTAATTTGACTTGTGTGTGTAATGTGTTTGAGAAAATGGTGGATTGCTTCCCATTGTGACGTCACGGGTAAAAGGTCATCGCTCCGACAGTGAACAATTTAAAGGCGTTGAGATCGGCATATTCACCCTTTTAGAGTTCGGAAATCGGTTAAAAAAACATGTGGTCTTTTTTCTGCACCATCAAGGTATATATTGACGTTTACATAGGTCTGGTGATAATGTTCCCCTTTAAAACCTTTTCACATTGCCATTATGGGGTATTGTGTGTAGAATTTCGAGGACAACCATGAATGTATTTCATTTTGGAATAAGACTGTAACATAACGACATGTGGGAAACAAAATGAAATGCTGTGACTACTTTCCGGATGCACTGAACTTCCAGGCCTGTCTCAAAATGATGGAAAATACTTCACTGCATCTCCTTGTCTATTTAAAATTTCAGCTCGGTCTTCATTTTCCGACTAATATTGTCGATAAAACATTTCTGTATGTCATATTTAAAGACGGTAATTTGTCTGGAGAAGAAAAAGTTTTAGAGACAGTGAGAGATGGACGACTCTCAAAGTTGCAAAAAGACTAACTTGTAAAGTGCCAAAGGGCACAGGGTAGTGAATTATATCCCCGTTGACATGCCAGTTGTTCTCTTTTCACATATGTACAATTGGAGTTTTCAGTTGGCGTAATCAATTATTTATATATATTTACTATATGTATGGGGCTTCATGGTGGAAGAGGGGTTAGTGCGTCTGCCTCACAATACGAAGGTCCTGCAGTCCTGGGTTCAAATCCAGGTTCGGAATCTTTCTGTGTGGAGTTTACATGTTCTCCCCGTGAATGCGTGGGTTCCCTCCGGGTACTCCGGCTTCTTCCCACTTCCAAAGACATGCACCTGGGGATAGGTTGATTGGCAACACTAAAATGGCCCTAGTGTGTGAATGTGAGTGTGAATGTTGTCTGTCTATCTGTGTTGGCCCTGCGATGAGGTGGCGACTTGTCCAGGGTGTACCCCGCCTTCCGCCCGATTGTAGCTGAGATAGGCGCCAGCGCCCCCCGCGACCCCGAAAGGGAATAAGCGGTAGAAAATGGATGGATGGACTATATGTATGTATACAAATATACTGTATATATAAATATTTTACATATGTATGTATGTGTACATTTATACACACATGCATACATACTAATGTGTATTTACACACACACACAAACACACACACACACACACACACACACACATACACACACAGACACACGCACACACACGCACACACACACTCACACACACACACACGCACACACACGCACACATACAGTACAGGCCAAAAGTTTGGACACACCTTCTCATTCAATAGGTTTTCTTTATTTTCATGACTATTTACATTGTAGATTGTCAGTGAAGGCATCAAAACTATGAATGAACACATGTGGAGTTATGTACTTAACAAAAAAAGGTGAAATAACTGAAAACCTGTTTTATATTCTAGTTTCTTCAAAGTAGCCACCCTTTGCTCTTATTACTTTTTTGCACACGCTTGGCATTCTCTCGATGAGCTGAAAGAGTTTTCACTTCACAGGTGTGCTATGAGCTCATCGAGCCAAGAGTGTGCAAAAAAGTATAAAGCGCAAAGGGTGGTTATTTTGAAAAACTATAATATAAAACATGTTTTCAGTTATTTCAACTTGTTTTTGTTAAGTACATAACTCCACATGTGTTCATTCATAGTTTTGATGCCTTCACTGACAGTCTACAATGTAAATACTCATTAAAATAAAGAAAACCCATTGAATGAGGGGAAGGTGTTTTAGGCCTGTATATATATATATATATTTTTTAACCAACAGAACTAGCGTGGGAGCTAGAAAGAACAAAGGGAACTGAAGGTGCTAGCGTGAAAGCTAGGGACAAACAAACAAAATAGCATAGAAGCTAATTCAGTACGAAAAGGTAGTTACCACGATGCTGGAAAGGGCGACGTCAACTGTTGCGTGAAGCAAACAAGAGTCCAAGAACGAATATAAAACAAAGGCGGTCTTAAATAGAAGACATAATCAACAAATCAGATGCATGACGACAAACAAGAGACAGGTGACACAAAAATGGGTAACAAAAACTACTTTAAAAAAGTAGTTTTTGTGTTGATGAGACAACTTTGCAACAGTTGATTCTAGAGGTCTTGCTCCTCAGGGTCCCTTGGACCACCAATGACGGACATGACAGCCTCGGTTATATTTGTGAAATCCGTTTTTATTTCTCAATAAATGTTCTTTATATGCTTTTTAGCCAAAGTCTCTCACTCTCGCTGCCACCAACAACTCCCCCTCTCCTTCTCGACTGCTGACTTTAACAGAGCGACAGGTGATTAGACAAACACTCTCAGCTGTGTCATCTGCGCACCTGTCACTAATCTCAAAGCCGGTTCTGCCACACCCCATTCGCTGCAGGTCCGTTGACCACGCCCACCACATTGATGTTCTAGTTTCAAGCATGCACACTTGCCAACCCTCCCGGATTTTCCGGGAGACTCCTGAAATTCAGCGCCTCTCCCGAAAACCTCCCGGAAGAAATTTTCTCCCGAAAATCTCCCGAAATTCAGCGGAGCTGGAGGCCACGCCCCCTCGAACTCCATGCGGACCTGAGTGGGGACAGCCTGTTTTCACGCCCGCTTTCTCACTATATAAACAGCTTGCCTGCCCAATCACGTTTCAACATCTACGGATTTTAATAAAAACCCGCACACAAAAGGAGACAAAGCATAAGAACGAGGAAGTTACAGCCATGGCGACGCCGTCTGTAATAGAGTGATTCTATGTTGTCTGTCGCCATCTCCTGGTGAATGTTGGCTATAGTGTTATGGGGTTGTTTTGTGATTGGCCACTGATTTATGTGGTGTTGCGCACCTGTTGGCAAGTGACTCTCGCCAGTACGCAAATGGCAGAACAAAGGTTACTCAAATAGTGAAAAGTAAGTGTTATTTTTTTTTTAGTAACCAGCAAGCACAGTACAGTTAGTAGAACAACTGTGTTTTTACTACTGTGTATTTGATAGGTGCCGTCTGAAATTCAACTATTTATTTTATTTATATATATATAATAAAATAAATATATAGCTAGAATTCACTGAAAGTCAAGTATTTCATATATATTTTACATATATATATATATATATATATATATATATATATATATATATGAAATATATATGAAATACTCGAGTTGGTGAATTATTCTCCCCTCTTAACCACGCCCCCCGCCCCAACCACCCCTCCTCCCTACCCCCTACCACGCCCCCCCCACCTCCCGAAATCGTAGGTCTCAAGGTTGGCAAGTATGCAAGCATGTTTTACCCAATGTAGGTCAGAAAATCTCAGCAACAAGCTGTAATATTTTACTGAGATAATTTAGGACCAAAGCCCTTAAAACAAGTAAAACACTCTAACATAAAATCCGCTTGGTGAGAAGAATTATTTTATCAGACAGAAAATAAGCAAATATCACCCTTTTTTGAGATATTTAATCTTACTTGGATTCCAGTTTTTGCAGTGTCGGAAAAGGGCAAAATACCTACTTAACTTATGTTTTGCTTTAACTTGGGGGCAGAAAGAAGCCCAAATAAGCAACCACAGGTTGAAGAACAAGCCTAAAAAAATAACGAAACATGCGACTCACAAACATTCCAAGCAAATTTAGAAAAAACATTGTATGCAGACTTGAAACCAATGCTGCTTCTACTAGCAGCTAGGAAATCTGATCTTCATCTACGACTCTATCTGTCAAAAAAAAGATGAGACTATTCAAAAACAAGACAAGAAAAACCGCCAATGGTCCACCCACTTTATCTGACATCTTCAGATGCTGTTCAGTATGCATTGCAGGCAACGACTCAATTAGCCAACAGCCTCCAGCCATCACACCAGCAGGCTGGCTCATAATATTTCCCATAATGTTTCATCCAATTTGGAGAGTTGGACGTTTGTTCCCAGAAGAACTGCTGCAAGAGAATGACTGAAGGCAAGGGGACACCAAGGTGTTTTTTGGGGTATGTGTGTGTCTGGGAGTGTTGTTTTTTTTGGCACTGGCACTTATAGTCTAAGTGAAATCCCCATCAAAGTGTTTTTAAACTTTGAGAGAAAAAGTATGGTGGTACCTTGATGGTAAGCCAAGGTTTTAGGTGAAATGTTTCACCACAAGAGTCTTGGTTTTCATACACTTTGGTTTTTTGAACATGCGTTGCAGACTCAGTCTCTGTGTACTGCGGCAAAATAGCCCAACATGAAGCCAAATAAAGTTGTGGCTTCAGTAATAATTGATGTGTCCTGTTCATTTATTATTTAAATTTGGCATTTATATGCATTCTGTTGTCACAAACTGACGACTTTGCTTGGGATGTGACCGCAGGATGCAGAGACCAGCGACGTTAAAGGGGAACATTATCACAATTTCAGAAGGGTTAAAACCAATAAAAATCAGTTCCCAGTGGCTTATTTTATTTTTCAAATTTTTTTCAAATTTTTTACCCACCATGGAATATCCCTAAAAAAGGCTTTAAAGTGCCTGATTTTCGCTATGTGTAAATCCACCCGTCCATGTTCCTGTGACGTCACATAGTGATGCCAATACAAACAAACATGGCGGATAGAACAGCAAGATATAGCGACATTAGCTTGGATTCAGACTCGAATTTCAGCGGTTTAAGCGATTCAACAGATTACGCATGTATTGAAACGGATGGTTGGAGTGTGGAGGCAGATAGCGAAAACGAAATTGAAGAAGAAACTGAAGCTATTGAGCAAATAGCTAGTGAAGCTATTCGCTCAATAGCTATAGCTATAGCTATTGAAGCTATTCGGCGATCGCCTTCTAACCAATGATTGTATCTTTTGACCACTAGAGCGATTTAAATCCGTCGATTGGTAAGTGTTTGTTTGAAATTAAATGTAGGTGGAGGGAAAGGCTGGATGCAAATATAGCTACAAATGTACATACAGATAGCCTAAATAGCATGTTAGCATCGATTAGCTGGCAGTCATGCCGTGACCAAATATGTCTGATTAGCACATAAGTCAATAACATCAACTAAACTCATGTTTGTGATTTCGTTGACTATATTGTTGGAAACGCATCTGCTTTCAGTGTCGCAGGATAGCCACACATCTCTGTCGTAGCATCGCTATCGTCGGTAAAATGTGCAGAACAAACGAGGGACTTTCGCATCTTTTGACACTGGTGCAACTTGAATCTGTCGATTGGTATGTGTTTGTTTGGCATTACATTTGGGTGGAGGGAAAGGTTGAATGCAAATATAGCTACAAATGAGGTATAACGATGCAATATGTACATACAGCTAGCCTAAATAGCATGTTAGCATCGATTAGCAATTTCGTGCTAATCGATGCACACTCCACGTAAGTCAACTTTAATACATCCCTGATCGTGTTGTTACACCCTCCGACAACACACCGACGAGGCATGATGTCTCCAAGGTACGGAAAACAGTCGAAAAAAGGGAAAATAACAGAGCTGATTTGACTTGTGTGTGTGTAATGTGTTTGAGAAAATGGTGGATTGCTTCCCATTGTGACGTCACGGGTGAAAGGTCATCGCTCCGACAGCGAACAATTGAAAGGCGTTTAAATCGCCAAATTCACCCTTTTAGCGCTCGGAAATCGGTTAAAAAAACTCTAGTATTTTTTTGCAACATCAAGGTATATATTGATGCTTACATAGGTCTGGTGATAATGTTCCCCTGTAAGCAGGTAATATGATCATTTAATAAGTGCAAATGAAAATGTCCCAGAAAAGGGTGGAGTGCCATCTCCGGGTTGGGGAGGAGACCCTGCCCCAAGTGGAGGAGTTCAAGTACCTAGGAGTCTTGTCCACGAGTGAGGGAAGAGTGGATCGTGAGATCGACAGGCAGATCGGTGCGGCGTCTTCAGTAATGCGGACGTTGTACCGATCCGTTATGGTAAAAAAGGAGCTGAGCTGGAAAGCAAAGCTCTCAATTTACTGGTCGATCTACGTTCCCATCCTCACCTATGGTCATGAGCTTTGGGTCATGACCGAAAGGATAAGATCACGGGTACAAGCGGCCAAAATGAGTTTCCTCCGCCGTGTGGCGGGGCTCTCCCTTAGAGATAGGGTGAGAAGCTCTGCCTTCCGGGAGGAACTCAAAGTAAAGCCGCTGCTCCTCCACATCGAGAGGAGCCAGATGAGGTGGTTCGGGCATCTGGTCAGGATGCCACCCGAACGCCTCCCGAGGGAGGTGCTTAGGGCACGTCCAACCGGTAAGAGGCCACGGGGAAAACCCAGGACACGTTGGGAAGACTATGTCTCCCGGCTGGCCTGGGAACGCCTCGGGATCCCCCGGGAAGAGCTAGATGAAGTGGCTGGGGAGAGGGAAGTCTGGGCTTCCCTGCTTAGGCTGCTACCCCCGCGACCCGACCTCGGATAAGCGGAAGAAGATGGATGGATGGATGGATGAAAATGTTTCTATAGAAATATAGCATGTGTAGAGGTAGCGTAGCCCCAAAACATTGATCCAGCACTGTCCAGAGGAGCAATTGATTGATTGATTGAAACTTTTATTTGTAGATTGCACAGTACATATTCCCTACAATTGACCACTAAATGGTAACACCCGAAAACGTTTTTCAACTTGTTTAAGTCAGGGTCCACGTTAATCAACTCATGGTACAAATATATACTATCAGCATAATACAGTCATCACACAAGTTAATCATCAGAGTATATACATTGAATTATTTACATTATTTACAATCCGTGGGATGGGATGTGGAGGGGGTTGGGGCAGGGGGTTAGGTTTGTTTGGTATCAGTACTTCAGTCATCAACAATTATATCATCTGAGAAATGGACATTGTAACAGTGCAGTTCTGACTTTGTGGGATATGTACAGCGAGCAGTGAACATCGTGAGCTCAGCAAGCAAGCAAACAAAGCACGCATAAGAAGCAACCTAATTGGCAACCAGGAACAGGTGTGTCTTGATTGCCAATCAAGGATTGGTTTGGTAGGCAGCGTCAAGTCCGGAGATAAAGCGGAAGGAATTGAAAACACACAGGAATTGGAAACAAGAAAACAAGAGCGCTGGAATGGAAATAACCCAAAACACAGGAAAATCAAGTCCAAAACTGTCATGGAGGGTCATGGCATCTGTGTTGTTTTTGTTTTTAAAACTAAACGTATTATCTATGAAAAGTGTTTTGTGTTAACATGTGTGACTGTTTGAAATTAATAATTTGAATTAATTAGTTTCCTTTGAGTATTTTATTTTTCTGATTCCTATCTGATTTTTTTTTTGATACGGTTCAGTTTTCAAATGAACCTTTGAAACCAATGATGTTTCTCATGTAAAAAAAAAACAACATAAAGTAGCAAGAAACATATTCTTCATATTCTCTCCTGCTCGCTAGTGTTACCATATCTGAGTTATTGTGTAGAAATATGGGGAAATAACTACAAAATTTCACTTCATTCATTAACGGTGTTACAAAATTGATCAGTTAGAATAACACATAATGTTGGATATAGAGAACATTCCAAACCCTTTATTTATTGAATCAAAAATACTGAAATTCTACGACATAGTGAATTTGCAAACAGCTAAAATTATACACAAAGCAACCTATACCTTGCTACCCAAGAATATATCACAATTCTTCTCAAAAAAGAGGAGAAATATAATCTTAGAGGAAAATGTAATTTAAAACATTTGTATGCACGTACAACACTTAAGACCTTCAGTATATCTGTATGTGGAATTAAATTATGGAATGGATTAAGCAAATAAATCAAACTAATATGATCTACTTCAAGAAACTCTTCAAACTTAAAGTGTTTACAAAGTACAAAGAACAAGAACCATGATAAACAATCTGAATTTATTTCATCTATCCAATCATTTTCAAAATAACTTTTTTTTTTCAAAATAATCTTACTCATCACACCATACAAAATGTAACTTACTTCACCGAGCATTATTTATTTATTTGTATTGTGATTACTTATGGAGAATATTGTGAATAATTTGAAAACAGGAAGTGAACAAACGTTTTAGCAACTGTTATGTAAAAGAAAAGGGGTGGGATTAAATACGCTCTGCTTCTTCCTACTCCTTTTCGAACATGTAGAAAAGAGAAACTGGAAAGTGGGATGTATCATGTTGTATGCTTGCATGGTCGAAATAAAAATAAACTCAATCTCAATCATAACAAAAATTAAGGTAATCAAGTTTGGACACACCTTCTCATTCAATGTGTTTTCTTTATTTTCATGACTATAGATAATCAGTGAAGGAATCAAAACTATGAATGAACACATGTGGAGTTATGCATTTAACAACAAAAAATGTGACTTAACTGAAAACATGTTTTATATTATAGTTTCTTCAAAATAGCCACCCTTTGCTCTGATTACTGCTTTGCACACTCTTGGCATTCTCTGGATGAGCTCCGAGAGGTGGTCCCCTTTTCACTTCACAGGTGTCATAATTTGGAAGCATTCAGTGACAATCTACAGTACTATGCACAGTAAATTGTCTTAAAAATAAAGAAAACGCATTGAAATGAGTAGGTATGTCCAATCGTTTGGCCGGTAGTGTTATCTATACGATTTGTACGGTTATTTATTCAAGAGGTTTTGTGACTACACTTCTGCAACAGAGTTTTTAAAACAATCTAAACACTGACATGACCTAAAGTGGGGCAAAAAAGTATTTAGTCAGCCACCGATTGTGCAAGTTCTCCCACTTAAAATGATGACAGAGGTCTGTAATTTTCATCATAGGTACACTTCAACTGTGAGAGACAGAATGTGAAAAAAAATCCAGGAATTCACATTGTAGGCATTTTAAATATTTTATTTGTAAATTATGGTGGAAAATAAGTATTTGGTCAACCATTCAAAGCTCTCGCTGATGTAAGGAGGTTTTGGCTCAAAATCTCACAATACATGGCCCCATTCATTCTTTCCTTGACACAGATCAATCGTCCTGTCCCCTTAGCAGAAAAACAGCCCCAAAGCATGATGTATCCACCCCATGCTTCACAGTAGGTATGGTGTTCTTGGGATGCAACTCAGTATTCTTCTTCCTCCAACACGACGAGTTGAGTTTATACCAAAATGGATACATGAATGATACAGCAGAGGATTGGGAGAATGTCATGTGGTCAGATGAAACCAAAATAGAACTTTTTGGTATAAACTCAACTCGTCGTGTTTGGAGGAAAAAGAATACTGAGTTGCATCCCAAGAACACCATACCTACTGTGAAGCATGGGGGTGGATACTTCATGCTTTGGGGCTGTTTTTCTGCTAAGGGAACAGGACGATTGATCCGTGTTAAGGAAAGAATGAATGGGGCCATGTATCGTGAGATTTTGAGCCAAAACCTCCTTTCATCAGTGAGAGCTTTGAATGGTTGACCAAATACTTATTTTCCACCATAATTTACAAATAAAATATTTAAAATTCCTACAATGTGAATTCCTGGATTTTTTTTCACATTCTGTCTCTCACAGTTGAAGTGTACCTATTGTGAAAATTAAAGACCTCTGTCATCATTTTAAGTGGGAGAACTTGCACAATCGGTGGCTGACTAAATACTTTTTTGCCCCACTGTATATCTGTTATTATCCCGTTTGTTGTCTACCACACCCGATCTTTGCAGTGCTGTTCTTAAAAGACGTTGGGATGACTTATCTCTGTGGAATTGATGCCCCTGACCAGCGGTGGGCTGGAAAATCATAAAGACAGAACTGGGAGGGGGTGGAGGGCAAAAATGAAGAAAACTGAGGAAGGAATTTTTACAGCAGGAAAGGGAAGTAGATGTTTCGGGGGTAGGGGGTGCATGAAGATCGGTTGGGAGCTGGAATCCAATAACCCAGATGGGAGGGGTCTCATTTATGACTAAATGATAGGCCCGATAACCCTGCAAGCCAGGATCATCACTCTATTTTAAAATGACGTTCTAATGGCACCAAGGGAAGGAGGGGAAGGCCGGGGTATCATTAAAGCAGACCTTAAAGGTACAATTTAGTACAACACTGAACAAGCTTGTGCCTTCTACATCCCACGTTACAAATAAAGTTTACCTATTGACACCTATTACAACTACAGAAACAAGGAAATGGTAGCTTTCCTTAGAAGGATCCGGAGGGCAAAAGCTGTAAATTTGTGTTTGTTTCATGGCTTTGGCAAGCCTCACCTACAGGCACGAGCGCCGAGTTCAAACTGAACAAATGATATTGTGGTCACAGCTGCTGGAATTTCTTACCTCCTTTACCAACGCTGACGTACGGTGATGAAGGATTTAGGGGAAAATGTTGTTCTTAAAGGGGAACATTATCACAACTTCAGCAGGGTTAAAACCAATAAAAATCTGTTCCCAGTGGCTTATTTTATTTTTTGAATTTTTTTGGGAAATTTTACCCATCCCGGAATATCCCTAAAAAAGCTTTAAAAGTGCTTGGTTTCTGCTATCTGTGAAGCCATCGTCCATTTTCCTGTGACGTCATCCAGTGATGCCAATACAGCAAGATATGGCGACATTAGCTCGGATTCAGACTCGGATTTCAGCGGCTTAAGCGATTCAACATGTATTGAAACGAATGGTTGGAGTATGGAGGCAGATAGTAAAACGAAATTGAAGAAGAAACTGAAGCTATTGAGCGAATAGTTAATGAGACTATTCGGCCATGTTTGCCTTAGCATCGCCGGTAAAATGTGCAGACCAACGATCGGAAGTTTCGCATCTTGTGACATTGGATCAACTTGGATGCAAATGCAAATGCAGAGGACACATTTCACCACACCTAGTGTGTGTGTGTGACAATCATTGGTACTTTAACTTTAACTTAACTAAACTTATTTCTAACGACTTTCAGCACATTGTGGAACGCCCACTTTTAGCTCCAGAATCAGCCTACTGACTTCCGCTACAGAAGACTGGAGGCGATTTCATGTCGTGTGATATGTGTTTTGGTAGCATCTTCATCTCGAATAACGTGTTCACGAATAATTTGAAGGAATTGGCAAATAATGTTTTATTTTGTTTTATTTTATTTTAATATTTTATCTAATTATGTCTGCCAGGAGTCCTGGGTTCAAATCCAGGCTCGGGATCTTTCTGTGTGGAGTTTGCATGTTCTCCCCGTGAATGCGTGGGTTCCCTCCGGGTACTCCGGCTTCCTCCCACCTCCAAAGACATGCACCTGGGGATAGGTTGATTGGCAACACTAAATTGGCCCTAGTGTGTGAATGTGAGTGTGAATGTTGTCTGTCTATCTGTGTTGGCCCTGCGATGAGGTGGCGACTTGTCCAGGGTGTACCCCGCCTTCCGCCCGATTGTAGCTGAGATAGGCGCCAGCGCCCCCCGCGACCCCAAAAGGGAATAAGCGGTAGAAAAATGGATGGATGGATGTCTGCCAGGTTGCAGCAATACAACTAAAGAAGGGATTAGTCCGCATACATTTCCAAATGTGATGAGAATATTAGGAAACAATGGAGTTCTCTCATCCAATTAACTTGCTCAAATGGGAACAGATCAAAGGAATTTGCAGTCATCATTTTAATGATTCTGATTTTGAAGATGAAGAAGAAGGGTTTTGGTCAGAGTTTAGATAGAAAGCATGTAAAAGACCAGCCAAAGGTGATCCTGAAAATCATGAGCAACAACAGGTCAGAAAGACAGAGTCAGATTCTGCAGAAAAATGGAGAAAGAAAAACGGAATCAGATCTCAAATATGAGAGCGAAGGAGGTCAGTCTTTAGTTTTCGGGGGGATGGCGTGGTGTGGTTGGGAGAGTGGCTGTGCCAGCAACCTGAGGGTTCCTGGTTCAATCCCCACCTTCTACCATCATAGTCATGTCCGTTGTGTCCTTGAGCAAGACACTTCACCCTTGCTCCTGATGGGTCGTGGTTAGCGCCTTGCATGGCAGCTCCCGTCATCAGTGTGTGAATATGTGTGTGAATGGGTGAATGTGGAAATAGTGTCGAAGCGCTTTGAATTCCATAAATAAAAAAGGTAAAAAAGCGCTAAAAGAGTTCAACCCATTTACCATGTACATTTTTTCTATTTTGTGTCCTCTTCTATTGATGTTTTCTTCAAGATAGTTGATGAAATGCTGAAAGAGCATGAGAAAACACGGATATCGGTTTTGAAGTAATCATGGACCAAGGTGACAAAAACATGCAATTAAGTGACTAGATTAATAATTTTACAAGACTTTATTTACAATGTCTATGCAGGGAAATGGGCTCCAGTTCTGTAGATTATGTCACACAAAGAGGGGGTGGCGTATGGAGTCTGGCGATGGAAAGGTACAGCTAGTTATCTACCGATTAACCAAAAACTAATAGATAAATACCTGCTAGTTTGATCTTCAGGATAAAAAAATATCTAAAGCAGTGGTTGTTAACCTTGTCGGCGGTACCGAACCCCACCAGATTCATATCCCTTCTTTAGGGAAAAATAAAATGTTGTTTCTTTTTTCAAATTAAAGACAAAGTTGTATGTTTTTTTTTTAATTGGTGCACAAAATTAACCGTGCATGAACATCACCTTGTTCGAAGAACAAAACCAACACAGTGCATGAACTCACAACAAATTACGCACCTGCAAATCAGATGGAAAATTGGAGGGCACATTGTTTGGTGCTATCCACAATACGCCGATTGGGAGAACTTTTTATTTACACGATGAGTCGGGTGTGTCTTGACTTTTGTGGCGGAGGCTCCGCTGAACCCCTGAGACTGATTCACTCAACCCCTAGGGTTCGATCGAACCCAGGTTAAGAACCACCGATCTAAAGAGAACTTGTTAGTGAAATTTTGTTCATCTGGATGCTATGGATCATTTAATAAAATGTTTAAAAAAATCAGAATCATCATTTTTCATTTTTCATCATGGCCTCCCCCGACTGCATGTCCCTATTCAACCAGACTCTCAAATATATTTAATGTATCCATACCAAAAAATTTAAGAAATACATGACCTTTGGAAGAACTGTATTGCGTCATGCCTATTTTCTGACTTGGAAATATAGCAACGATGCAATTTTTTTGCATTTATGGCGAGGTTTAATGTGTGTCTGTGTGTGTCACTGTGTGTCCATCATTGCTGCATCTGTCTTCAACATGACACTTCTAATGAGCAGTGATTAACAATAATGGGTCTCATTAGTTCAAACACATAATGACACTGACACTAAGAACTACTGATGTAGAGAAAATGTCAAAGTTGCTTCTTGAAGCTCAGTACAACTGTTCATTTTCAGGACACATTTGGAGGAAAGGAAAGGAAAGAAAAGGAAAAACGTCAACAAATTGAAGTGGGAAAACAACAGAAAATGATCAGTCCAAGATCAATAATGAATTGTGTAATAACAACACTGGAAAACTGAACTCTATGCCAGATTATGTTTTTGAAATCAAGGTCAACAAATATGTATATATATATTTTTAAACAATGTGTTTTTCTTAAAAGGCACTTTTATTTATATATATATATATATATATATATATATATATATATATATATATATATATATATATATATATATATAGTACAGCTTCTCAGGCAAATCCTATAGTTGATGTAGATGCCCACATTGGCCGTTAAGATTTACTTTACAAAAGATAAGTGTAGGATACTTCTCTTGTCGCCTTATTTGTATTTGACTTTATTAAATGTATTTATACCATAATTTGGTGCAGCCGGGCAGGAGCAGGAGGGGATAGAAAAAAAAAAAAAGGAAGACAGAGGGGGAAATTGTGGGGACAAGAGGGGGATAAGACAGAAAGACAAAAACGACAACAGCAAACACAACAATAACAACAAAAATAGGCCAACATCAGCAAATAGGATATGTTCAAATATGATGGTAAAAGTGATAGAAAAGAAACAGTTAGCGAAATAAATAATACAGAAATGACAATACCATTATTACAATACAAACAGAGCAATACAAATACCAATAGAAATAGCACTGTTGATAATTAAAAATACCAATAATTTACCTTTATTATCAACAATACAGTTGTTCAAATGCAACAATACATATATTTAATGATAACTAGAGATACAAAAGAAAGCAGATACATTGAGAAGAAGAAAGAAGATCAACCTATATTAACCTTGTAGATTGGTATGGCGACACTAGGTTAAGCTTTGTCAGTGTGCCAAGTGTTATCCAGTTTACCCTAGGGCAACAACGTTAATTTATGTTTGATGAAACGTGATTATGTGCATGTGTGTATGTATGTTTATGTACTTGTATATGTACAGTATGTGTGTATGTATGTTTGTACAGTGACTGCTCAAAAGCATTCAAACATGGTTTTCGACACCAAAATTCATCTATTTATTAAACTTCTTCTCCAGATTTTGGCGCGCTCTAACTTCCACATTTTTCACCCGATTCAAACGGGATTCGCGGGCTTTCCTTTGACAAATTCCAAAAATTCCCAGATTTCCCAGAATTCCGAGACTATTTTCCCATTCACAATTAATTGGCCATTTTTCAAACTTCCACCATTTTCACATTTTTCAACCGATTCAAACCATTCCACCTTCAACACATTGCACCATCCTGGAAATTCAAAGTACCTTATTTTCAAGTAAAAAAAAAAAAATTCCAGGATTTTTTAGAATTCCTGTTCTTCCAAAGCCCTATTTCCACCCTTTTTTCTGGCGATTACTCCTTCCACATTTTTCAACGCATTTCAACCGTTCTACCGTCAAAACATTCCTCTTCATTAGGACAAAAAACAAAGTTGTTTTTTGAACTGGCGAAATTCGAGGTATTCCGTAATACCATCTCTCAATTCAACATGTTGCTACTTAACATTTCTCAACTGATTTGAAAAAATCCAACACCGACCATTTCAACTCATTGAGACCATTCAAGTTGTTTACCATTTTTTTTTTTAATTCCCGCTTTTCCAACTTTTTGGAAATCCCAATTGAAATTATTGGGTCGACATTCTTCAAAGTTCTACAACTACCACATTTTTCATCTGATTCAATCCGTTCCAACTTCAAAGTATTCAGCCTGTTTGGGAATTCTGTGCTCTACTTCAACAATTCTAAAACAAATTCCAGGATTTCAGTTCAACTTCAGCATTGGAGCATTCACACGCAATTGCTTCAGGAATTGCCTCAACTAGTTCAATTTGCAATTCTTAAATTAAGCATCCCTCGAGATGATTTTATATGCGGGGGCAAATCAAAATATCTTATTTGAATAATTTATATCTGAACTTTTACATTTTTTTAACTAAAATCGAAAAAAAATCATTATTCATGATAATAATTGGATTAGTCAATGACTAAAAAATAAGTAAATCAGCCTTAAAACTTGAGAAAATTCTCAAAATAAAATGTTTAATCTTGGCAAGTGGCAAATTATTTGCAGTGAAAAAGAATTTACCCATTTATTCTACTTTTTGATAGCAATTGATCATGTTTACCCTTGTTTCAGACACTAAATATATGAAGTAGCCTGGTTGTACACGTGATACTGTATATCTCGCTTAGATTTCAGTCTTTATTCATATTTTACTGCTAATGTCAGCGTCAAGGCCATTAAAGTCAAGGAATGCAAACAGTTTGCTAACTTAGTCAGAGTCTCTCAGGTGCCAAGACGGTCCAAGCCTCCCGAAACGAACACCACAAATGTTTCCATTCCTCTTATTGACATATCAGTGTCTTTATAGTTAGAAATCATCCATATTTTTCCAGTTGCCCCCATAACTCTTGTTTTGTCGCGTCTCATGCTACGTATCTGGAGCAGTGTGGCATACCAGCGTGAAAGAAGATACAGAGGAGAGTGACATAGTGCTCAGAAGAAGGCGCTGCCTAAAACACTGCTCATGAATTATTACACTGTCCTATATGATAGAAAGACAACTATTTGATAACCAAATCATGCAAATTAGTTTGTATAAGCAATGTTACTCACATATCAGCACAGATACGCAAAATAAAGTGTCCGCCCTGTGAGTTCAAACCCCGGCCGAGTCATACCAAAGACTATAAAAATGGGACCCATTACCTCCCTGCTTGGCACTCAGATTCAAGGGTTGGTATTGGGGGTTAAATCACCAAAAATGATTCCCGGCCGCGGCCACCGCTGCTGCTCACTACTCCCCTCACCTCCCAGGGGGTATTCAAGGGTGATGGGTCAAATGCAGAAAATAATTTCGCCACTCCTAGTGTGTGTGTGAGACTATCATTGGTACTCTAACTTTAACTTAATAAACATTAACTTGGATATCCATCTTAAAAGACATGAGCAAAATGGCCAGAAGAAAGTTGGCGTAAAAAAAGGTACATTTTGCTTCAAGATTTTGGTAAACATTTGGGACCTGATTGATTAAAGTTTTGCGTGTGCTAAAGCATGTGCAAACTTAGCAGCGCACGCTAAGGTGATTTACTAAACATGTGCACAGAGAATTACTTCTTTCGTGCGCAAAATAAGGAGTGCAATCTAATTAGTGTGTTTGCAAAATATATGCGGATCATCAGAATGCCTACAATACTGGAGGGAGAAGATGCAAACATTGTACTCTGCACACGCAGTTTGATCGTTCAAGAATAAAACTCAACTGCGAACGCTATTTTGCATATTTATTTAACACGTCTGAAAAGTGTCATGATCCGTGGACCAGATCATGTTTCTGTTATATTCTGTTAGGTTTGGACTCCCTTAATTCCTGTTTTTGTGCACCCGTGTTTGCTTTTAGTTACCATGGGTGCTTATTTTCTCCACCTGTCTCTGATCGGTGCTCGGGACGCTCACCTGTTTCCCGAGCACTAATCAGAGGGACTATTTAATCCTGCCTTTGCTGGTCAGTCGGCCTGGCTTCATTGTTTGCTTCACGCCACAGTTACGTGAGTATTCTTTATCTCTAGTCCAGTGGTTCTCAACCTTTTTTCAGTGATGTATCCCCTGTGAACATGTTTTTAATTCAAGTACGCCATAATCAGAGCAAAGCATTTTTGGTTGAAAAAAAACAGATAAAGAAGTAAAATACAGCACTATGTCATCAGTTTCTGATTTATTAAATTGTATAACAGTGCAAAATATTGCTCATTGTAGTGGGCTTTCTTGAACTATTTAGAAAAAAAAGAGATACAAATATCTAAAAACTTGTTGAAAAATAAACATATGATTCAATTATAAATAAATATTTCTACACATAGAAGTAATCATCAACTTAAAGTGCCCTCTTTGGGGATTGTAATAGAGATCCATCTGGATTCATGAACTTCATTCTAAACATATCTTCACAAAAAAAGAAATCTTTAACATCAATATTTATGGAACATGTCCACAAAAAAATCTAGCTGTCAACACTGAATATTGCATTGTTGCATTTCTTTTCACAGTTTATGAACTTATATTCATATTTTGTTGAAGTATTATTAAAAAAAATATATTTATAAATGATTTTTGAATTGTTGCTATTTTTAGACTATTTAAAAAAAATCTCACACCCCTCAAGTACCCCTAGGGGTACGCGTACCCCCATTTGAGAACCACTGCTCTAGTTTATGCCAACTGTTAGCTTTTGCGTGCAGTGCAATTGGCACGTTGTTCCTTCGGCTTGTTTTCTGTTTTTGTACTTCTTTGATTTTTGAAGAATAAATCATGTTCCTTCCGGCACGCCTTGTCCGGAGTTGTCCGTCTGCATCCCGGGGGAACGAACCCTGCAGTAAGCTGCGACCCTCCGCTAACCACCCTCCCGACATGACAAAAAGTATGTGCAAGCCGATAAAGTTACGCACACCACTGTGAGAAAGGAGACGATTGGGCAATATCTCATATACAGTATAGTGGTAGTCTACATTAAGCCGGATAACTCATTAAACAAATAATCATTTAGCCCAACCACCGTTTTGGCCACACTAAATCATTGTTTAGGTTACCCTCCTTGGCTTAGGCCCCGTCATATTTGCCAACCCTCCCGGATTTTCCGGTAGACTCCCGAAATTCAGCGCCTCTCCCGAAAACCTCCCAGGACAGATTTTCTCCCGAAAATCTCTCGAAATTCAGGTGGAGCTGGAGGCAACGTCCCCTCCAGCTCTATGAGGACCTGAGTGAGATGTCTGAGAGCGGGTCTGCCCAATGACGTTATAACTGTAGAATGATCGAGGGCGAGTTCTTGGTTTCTTATGTGGGGTTATTGTTAGGCAGTTTCATTAAGTCCTCCCAGCGCAGTAACAACACACAACAACAGCAGTCACGTTTACGTCTACCACTCTACCGTAAACAGCATGTGACACTCTAAAACATTTCAATACTGCTATCTACTGTACATGCACCACAACACCTTCAGGCAACTTCAACCCTTTACCAATCCTCCTCCAATCACATCCCATCTCCCCGGATTGTAAAAAACCTAATGTAAATAATCCAATTTATTTTTAATGTATATACTTGTTCTTATGGTATCGGAACTCACTATGTTCTCTGCTGGCTGTACATATCCTACTAAGTAAAATCTACACTGTTTCAATGTCCATTTCTCTGTTGATGCAATTGTTGATGACTGAAGTAGTGATATCAACCAAAGCTCCTCATCCCAACCCCCGGATTGTAAATATTTCAATGTATATATAATGATGATTTACTTGTGTGATGACTGTATTATGCTGATAGTATTTATTTGTACCATGAATTGATTAATGTGGACCCCGACTTAAACAAGTTGAAAAACTTATTGCGGTGTTACCATTTAGTGGTCAATTGTGCAGAATATGTACTGAACTGTGCAATTTACAAATAAAAGTTTCAATCAATACATCAATCATGCATATGTGACAATAACATCTACTTTAGAAAGTGCAGTGCACAAATGCGCACACAATAGCTGTAAATATACTCCTCCGCTCTTAACCACACCCCCAACCACGCCCCTGAAATCAGAGGTCTCAATGTTGGCAAGTATGGGCCCTGTTTACACTAAGCCGGATAAGGTTATCCAGGGTAAATACCACCGAACGTTATCCTTGTCCACACACACACAATGGTCGTTTAAGACCCCATGTCCCTTGCGTCCGAATGCACAACGCGACCTAGTACACATGTGTGGAGAATGCGCACGTCATAGTCACCTCCAGTGTTGCTTTGTGTGCAAGTTCTTAAATTAAATACAACTTATCTGAACAATATCCAGTGTTGTGGTATTTCAATTAACTGGAATCCAGTGTGCTTTGGGGTCCTTTTGTAGTGAATCACACTTGAAACATCATAAAGTAATCAGATCTTTAATGGACATGTGAAAGTAAACAATGTGGTAAAGAAATTTTTGCATCAATTAATCTAGAGATGTAGATATCTGGTCAGGACACTCCTCACTCTTTTACCTTCACCTTCATTGTCCATTCCTTTTTGGTGACTTTATATACTCTGGACCTAGACGTTGAGTCCGCGACATACATGGCGGACAATAACTGATAGGGTCTGCATTGACAGTCCAAATGCATTCAATGTTTTCCATAGTCTTTCCTAGTTAGCCTGGTAGTACAAAGCGCACACTACCTTTCTTATCACATCCACGGGAACTTGCATTCTCGTTGACTCTCATTCGACAGATGGACAAAGTTTTACAGTAAGTAGAAGCACAGCTGACCTGGACATTGGAAAGTTATCTTGCCGTGTGAGAAGTGTTGTATCCCAAATAGCTGCAATCGCTTTCTCTTAAGGTATTCATGTGTGATTTCTACAAGCGTCTGTACATGTAGAGGAAGAAGAAACACGGGCATGTATGGATGATTCGCCTCCATATTTCTAGTGGTTGCCGTCCTGGTCGTGGAACTGTGGACCAGCTCTATACTCTCGGCAGGGTTCTTGAGGGTGCATGGGAGTTTGCCCAACCAGTCTACATTTGCTTCGTGGACTTGGAGAAGGCATTTGACCGTGTCCCTCGGGAAGTACTGTGGGGAGTGCTCAGAGAGTATGGGGTATCGGACTGTCTTATTGTGGCGGTCCGCTCCCTGTACGATCAGTGCCAGAGCTTGGTCCGCATTGCCGGCAGTAAGTCGAACACATTTCCAGTGAGGGTTGGACTCCGCCAAGGCTGTCCTTTGTCACCGATTCTGTTCATAACTTTTATGGACAGAATTTCTAGGCGCAGTCAAGGCGTTGAGGGGTTCCGGTTTGGTGACCGCAGGATTAGGTCTCTGCCTTTTTCAGAGGATGTGGTCCTGATGGCTTCATCTGACCGGGATCTTCAGCTCTCACTGGATCGGTTCGCAGCCGAGTGTGAAGCGACCGGAATGAGAATCAGCACCTCCAAGTCCGAGTCCATGGTTCTCGCCCGGAAAAGGGTGGAATGCCATCTCCGGGTTGGGGAGGAGACCCTGACCCAAGTGGAGGAATTCAAGTACCTAGGAGTCTTGTTCACGAGTGGGGGAAGAGTGGATCGTGAGATCGACAGGCGGATCGGTGCGGCGTCTTCAGTAATGCGGATGTTGTACCGATCCGTTGTGGTGAAGAAAGAGCTGAGCCGGAAGGCAAAGCTCTCAATTTACCGGTCGATCTACGTTCCCATCCTCACCTATGGTCATGAGCTTTGGGTCATGACCGAAAGGATAAGATCACGGGTACAAGCGGCCGAAATGAGTTTCCTCCGCCGTGTGGCGGGGCTCTCCCTTAGAGATAGGGTGAGAAGCTCTGCCATCCGGGAGGAACTCAAAGTAGAGCCGCTGCTCCTCCACATCCAGAGGAGCCAGATGAGGTGGTTCGGGCATCTGGTCAGGATGCCACCCGAACGCCTCCCTAGGGAGGTGTTTAGGGCACGTCCAACCGGTAGGAGGCCACGGGGAAGACCAAGGACACGTTGGGAAGACCATGTCTCCCGGCTGGCCTGGGAACGCCTCGGGGACCCCCGGGAAGAGCTACACGAAGTGGCTGGGGAGAGGGAAGTCTGGGTTCCCCTGCTTAGGCTGTTGCCCCCGCGGCCCGACCTCGGATAAGCGGAAGAAGATGGATGGATGGATGGATGGCCGCTGAGTTACAGAACGGGTTGATATGTAGCTGGCTGGAACGCGCTCTTTTTGATGACACTTCCTGTGTGGGGAACAGTCTTTCTGGCGTCACTTCTTCTCCGAACTCAGTTTTTAAACGATCGATGAGTCCATACAAAGCTAAGAGCCGGCGATTCAAGAAATAGACGTCGCTTTTACGTAAAAAAATGCCAGAGGAGATGGGCCTTAAACAAAGGTTTAGTGTGGCTGAAACGGGGCTTAGGCTAAATACTTATTCGTTTAAGGGGTTAAACACCTCAGTGTAGACATGGCCTTGGTGTAGCAGGGGCCTTAGTAGGTCACACACAACACCCCCCTGAACCCCCTGCAATATTATACACAATTTTATTGTTTGTACACAAGTTTGGCACAGGGTATTTGGATCTTAGTGGTTCAGACCCTAAATATTTCTTAGGACTTTCCCGTAAGTTAGCACAGCTGTTAATTAAAAAGTTTACTGTTTGGAAAAAGAAAAAGTAAGACGTGTGTGGAGAAACACACTATTCTGAAGTTGCAGTAGCCTCTTCTCGGACAGCTGTCGCAGGCCAGGAATCTTACACCACTTGCAGACAGACAGCAAGGGAGGGTAACATCATTTTACGCCAATTAGCTGTTATGTACATAGTAAGGACGGCACATCCATGCCTGTGTAAACGGGACAGCTGGAACCAAGGAGCAGCTTAATAATGAAAGTCTCAAGAGGCTGTTATGCTATATGTTAGATGTTATGTATGATATAGTGTATACTTTAGATTTCCTTTTTATTGTCATTCAAATGTGAACTTTACGGTACGGATAAGAACGAAATGTTAGTGCAGGATAAAAAGTCAATAAGGTGAAGTGAAGTGAATTATATTTATATAGCGCTTTTCTCTAGTGACTCAAAGCGCTTTACATAGTGAAACCCAATATCAAAGTTACATTTAAACCAGTGTGGGTGGCACTGGGAGCAGGTGGGTAAAGTGTCTTGCCCAAGGACACAACGGCAGTGACTAGGATGGCGGAAGTGGGAATCGAACCTGCAACCCTCAAGTTGCTGGCACGGCCACTCTACCAACCGAGCTATACCGCCCCACAGGTGCAGATACAAATAAATAGATTACTGTACCAATAAATATATTGCACTTTTGTATATGCATCCACGTTTATGGATGTATGTTATTGTGACGGCCTTCCTGCCGTCCATGTGTGGGTTGTCGTGACGATGGACACAGGACACATCGTAGCAGGTCTGATTTGTGTTTATAATTTCAACAACCACTTTATCCTCTTGCCTTGTGGTCGCGCCAATTTGCAGTGCGCGGGCGTTTCCTGCTTCTGGCCGCGGGGCATCTTGCGGTGTCCCAGGTTTGCATCTGTGGCGGGGGCTCATCGTCTCTCGGGTCTTGGTTGTCGTGCTCGTGGTCGGTGTGGTCAGCTGGTTCTTTCTCCTCTCCCTTTTCTCTCCTCGTGCCCCCTTCGCCTCTCTTATAATCTAGCCGCAGATGGAGAGATTGTGAGCCGGTGTGGGTTGTACACACCTGATTGAAATTGCCGCTCTCGTGCTGCTCAGCGTGCGTCACGCCTCTCCTCGCCGCCGCAGGCCCCGCCTCCTGGCCTCCCTCTTGGCCAAGGCTGTCTCTCTGAGCCCGCTGTCGGCCCGTCGGCTGCGTCTCTCCACAGTTATATTGTCTTTATATTCCAGCCAGTTAATCAATTTTTGGGGGGAATTGAGGCGATTATTATGATGCGTAACTTCAGTTGTATTTACTTATAATTCAATTTCATTTTCAGTTGTTCCATCCTTTTGCTGTTGTTATTTACTATTTATTTTTGTATTATTGGTATTTTCTATTAGAGGGGTCCCCAAACTTTTTGACTCGGGGGCCACATTGGGTTAAAAAATGTTAGCCGAGGGCCGGGCTGTAAAATATATATCAGGTCAGGAAATAACACAGAGGCTATTTCATCCCTACAAGCCTATTTCGCAGGTTTCCCTGCTCTTCAGGGGATTTTATTGTGGTAATCTGAATTTTCCTTGCTCACTTCTGTTTTCACCATATTTACTCCCCCTCTCGTCCACAGTATGGAGTGCAGCTGGCGCGGGGCAGAAGCACACACCTGAAGTTGATTATGTTGCCCTATATAACCTGGGTGCTGGCGGCCTGTTAGCGCCGGAACTTTGTGGTCAACGCCGTTGCTATTTGCATGCGTCCTATCTCGTCTCACTAGCAAACTCTCATGTTTGGCTCGTGCATCTCACAGGTTTGCCTGTATACCTGGCCTTGTCTAGCGCCTTCAGTTTACATTCAGTTTATCTGTTTCACTGTTTTCATTACGTATTTTTCCTAGCCTCGTCTAGCGTTTTTATTTAGTACAATTGCTCCTCTGTTTTACATTTTCTCAGACAGTATTATTCCTAGCCGTGTCTAGCGCTTTTTGTTTAGTTTTGGTAATTTATCCTAGTAGTATTTTCATGGTGTGTTGTTGTACTTCCACCATCGCCTTTTGTTTTTGCTACGTCCACCCTCCGCCAAAATAAAGGAAAAACTTTTCTCTACTAACAAAACGTCTCTGCATCTTTCAGATCCACCCAATCAGTTCCTAACATTTATAATAACATAGGCTCCAGCACCCCCCGCGACCCCGAAAGGGATAAGCGGTAGAAAATAGATGCATATACAATAAAATCTTCTGAAGAACAGGGACACCTGCAAAACAGGCTTGTAGGGATGAAATACCCCCTGTATATTTTGCTGACCTAATGTATCCAATATTGAGCAATGTATAACGGATAAACCACAGTAAACTTTACCATATATATATATATATATATATATATATATATATATATATATATATATATATATATATATATATATATATATATATATATATATATATATATATATATACATATAAATATATTCTGAACGCAATGATATCACATTATCAAAGGGAAAATGCATTTTTAAACAATATGATTCACGGTGGCAGAGGGGTTAGTGTGTCTACCTCACAATACGAAGGTCCTGAGTAGTCCGGGGTTCAATCCCAGGCTCGGGATCTTTCTGTGTGGAGTTTGCATGTTCTCCCCGTGAATGCGTGGGTTCCCTCCGGGTACTCCGGCTTCCTCCCACTTCCAAAGACATGCACCTGGGGATAGGTTGATTGGCAACTCTAAATTGGCCCTAGTGTGTGAATGTGAGTGTGAATGTTGTCTGTCTATCTGTGTTGGCCCTGCGATGAGGTGGCGACTTGTCCAGGGTGTACGCTGCCTTCCGCCCGATTGTAGCTGAGATAGGCACCAGCGCCCCCCGTGACCCCAGGGTTAATAAGCGGTAGAAAATGGATGGATGGATGATTTGCCTGGGCGGCTAGGAGACACCGAGAGTAACATGCAGTATAAAATGGATTAGAAAGGACAGAATAATAAAATTCAAATTCAAATATTTTAACTTGGGATAACCCGCGGATCCGGCCCGCGGGCCGTAGTTTGGGGACCCCTGGTCTATTACATTTGATTTATTATATTGTCCTCTTTTTGAAGTGCCCTTGAAAAGGTTTTGGTTATGCTTTTCCCCTTGCTCATCTGCTAACACAGACCCGCAGACGTGAGAACATCACCCCTATATTAGCGTCCCTTCACTGGCTCCCTGTGCGTTACCGAATCAATTTTAAACTCCTCCTATTTGTTTTTAAATGTCTAAACAACCTCGCGCCAACATATCTCTCCGAACTCCTTAGGCCTTACTGCCCCACCCGATCCCTAGGATCAGCCGATTAGCTGCTACTGACGGTCCCTGACACAAGGCTGAAGCTTAAAGGTGACAGAGCTTTCGCCGCTGCTGCTCCCAAACTCTGGAACGACCTGCCTCTGAGTGTTAGACAAGCCTCCTCTCTTCCTGTTTTTAAATCTCTCTTAAAAACATACTTTTATTCCTTGGCTTTTAACACTGAGTGATATCCCTCCTGCAATGGCGCCCCATTATACACCTGCTGTGAACCGGTTTTTATGTTTTTATGTTTCACGGTGGAAGAGGGGTTAGTGTGTCTGCCTCACAATATGAATGTCCTGATTAGTCCTGGGTTCAATCCCAGGCTCGGGATCTTTCTGTGTGGAGTTTGCATGTTCTCCCCGTGACTGCGTGGGTTCCCTCCGGGTACTCCGGCTTCCTCCCACTTCCAAAGACATGCACCTGGGGATAGGTTGATTGGCAACACTAAATTGGCCCTAGTGTGTGAATGTGAGTGTGAATGTTGTCTGTCTATTTGTGTTGGCCCTGCGATGAGGTGGCGACTTGTCCAGGGTGTACCCCGCCTTCCGCCCGATTGTAGCTGAGATAGGCGCCAGCGCCCCCCGCGACCTCACAAGGGAATAAGCGGTAGAAAATGGATGCATGGATGTTTTATTTATTTATTTTTTATCATGTTCTGTTTGTGTTGTGTGGTTTGCTCGGTTCTCGTATTATCTTTTAACCTGCCCATTGTACAGCACTTTGGCTACCACTGTGGTCAATTCTAACCTTCCTCTTGTGTTAGCTTTCTGTTACCATCTCTTATGTTAACGGGTCGGTTTTGACCCATGTCTTAAATCAGCTGTTAAATACACTAAAAACAATGATCTATCATCCAATTTGTTTATCATCTCTTGGTTACCTCGTTAGGCTTCCTTATCCTTGAAAATATAGGTTTTAATATTTTTGGTTTGGGCCATTGGGCCTTTTTTTGTCAGTATACCCCTCGATTTCAATTTTTAAAAATGGTAAAACGAACCTCAAGAGAATCATATACATAAAAAAAAGGTTGTTGTGTTACCTAACTATTACTAAGGGGTATTAGAACACATCTCTTAAATAAATGTTTTATTTATTTTTTCATTTTAAGAATTTTAACTATAGTAACATCTATGGTGTTACGGGTCAATTTTGACCCATATATATTTACTTTAAGAAAAAGGCTAAAAAGTATTTTTTTCAGCAACAGAAATTTAACATCAAACAAACAACAACCAATCAAGCAAATAAAACCAAGAGAAATAGACTACTAGTTCCAAAACTAATAAAAAAACAAAATCAGAGTGGCAAAAAGTGACACTTTTAGTGTCCGTCTTTTGTTTGTTTTTGTACAGGATAACAAGGTAAAATGAGAATCCACTAAAGCTCACATGATTGGGAGAGGAGCTGGCTGTCAGTGTGTTCAGTTTTGGCTCTTATCATTGCTTTATCATCTTATTTTTATAACTGGGTCGAAACCGACCCTAACAACACCAAGGGCATAATTTCTACCAGAGCATTTTATAATTTAGTGAAAAAAATTAAAATGTTTTATTTTGTTGACGAAGAGGTTCCTGACAAAGTCAAAAAGCTTTGATGCAAAAAATAAATGTATGTGGTGTTTTTATGCATTTAAAAACTAAAACGGGTCGGTGCCGACCCTAACACAAGACGAAGGTTAAATGTGCTACGTAAATAAAGTTGATTTGATTTGTAATTGAGCTACACTGTCAAACAATGTATCTTGGGGATTAATAAAGTTTGTCCAAGTCTAATAATAATATTTTAGCTAGTACAAATTAATGTCTTATTCTTTCCAACTTTATTGTCACGTTCTCTTTTGCAGCGGTGCAAAAACGTAAACACTTCCAAGTTGGCCTTGTGTAGATTCCAGCAGGCCGCAGAAGGCTGCGTATTTGGGGAGGCGGTGCAAACCTTGTTTAGCACGTTAATAAAACCAGCATTTAGCGTCGTCACAACAACTGTTTAAGAAAAGCCGGGCCTCCAGCAAACGAGGGCAATGATGCGGTGCAAAGTCACAGCCCTTCGCTAAAGCAGTGTGCATATCTTACGGCCTGCTGTTGAGTACAGTGTCGGGTGCACAGCTGTGCGCGCGCGACTACTTCCGAGTGATTTTCAGTGTGAAGTTATGGTGTTGATTAGTGCAGTGACAGGTGCCATGATTAAAATGGCTGATAGTAATAGTGCAGCATTCATGCATTGACAACTTTGCTCTGCATGGCATTGTGAGCGGTGATGTACGACACCATTAGGGTAACCTCAGGGCCCAGGAGGACACTTATCTCCCTCGTCACGTCCTTCACACTTCCCATTCTCCCTTCAACAAAAGGACGCCTGTTCCCTCGTCTGCATGCTTACGAATTGAGTCTGTGTGTGTGTGTGTGTGTGTGTGTGTGTGTGTGTGTGTGTGTTTCTCTTCATGTGTATATGTGTACGTGTACGCTCACTGTCCACTTTTGATCCACCCATCCATTTGCTACCGCTTATTCCCTTTTGGAGTCGCGGGGGGCGCTGGCGCCTATCTCAGCTACAATCGGGCGGAAGGCGGGGTGCACCCTGGACAAGTCGCCACCTCATCGCTGGGCCAACACAGATAGACAGACAACATTTACACTCACATTCACACACTAGGGCCAATTTTTTAGTGTTGCCAATCAACCTATCCCCAGGTGCATGTCTTTGGAGGTGGGAGGAAGCTGGAGTGCCCGGAGGGAACCCACGCATTCACGGGGAGAACATGCAAACTCCACACAGAAAGATCCCGATACCTTGATTTTACTTTGTTAATCAGTTCCAAAAATTCAGATGAAGCCGAGATCGTACAAAACCGAACAACGTTTCCCATAATAAATCATAAAAATCCAATTATGCTATTCCAGACCCCCCAAAAATACTAACGCAAAACGCATTTTATCGAAATTAATTATACCATATTTTCTGGTAAAATATTCCACTTAAAATATTTTTTTTTCTCAAAACTAACCTGGCGCGCCTAATGTAAGGAATAATTTTAGTCGCGCATACTCACCTCAAAGCTATTTTTGATTGAGATTTTTATTAGTAGACTGAACAGTACAGTACATATTCCGTAGAATTGACCGCTAAATGGTAACACCCAAATAGGTTTTCCAACTTGTTTAAGTTGAGATCCACGTTGTTTTAATTGGTACATAGTGTAATGATAAGTGTGACCAGTAGATGGCAGTCAAACATAAGAGATACGTATAGGCTGCACTATGATGGGTGTCAAGTAAACAACACGAACATTTTATATGTTCCATTTAAAAATATAGAACATTACACACGGCGCTCAAAAATCTATCGAAATGTTTTAGAACGACTTTGGTAAGCTTTGAAGCTGCACCACTTGAAGGATTGTCGGCGCATTAAACATACAAGTTTTATTATGGTGTATGTATAAGGTAAGACATATAATCTGGTGTTTTGTTTTGCGATATTATGCAAAATAGAATAGAATAGAATAGAATAGAATAGAATGGGCTTCACGGTGGCAGAGGGGTTAGTGCGTCTGCCTCACAATACGAAGGTCCTGCAGTCCTGGGTTCAAATCCAGGCTCGGGATCTTTCTGTGTGGAGTTTGCATGTTCTCCCCGTGAATGCGTGGGTTCCTTCCGGGTACTCCGGCTTCCTCCCACTTCCAAAGACATGCACCTGGGGATAGGTTGATTGGCAACACTAAATTGGCCCTAGTGTGTGAATGTGAGTGTGAATGTTGTCTGTCTATCTGTGTTGGCCCTGCGATGAGGTGGCGACTTGTCCAGGGTGTACCCTGCCTTCCACCCGATTGTAGCTGAGATAGGCGCCAGCGCCCCCTGCGACCCCGAAAAGGAATAGGCGGTAGAAAATGGATGGATGGAGAATAGAATAGAAGCAACTTTTTTTAACTTCGAGTACCTGCTGATCTGATTCAGCAGGTACTCGAAAAATAACAGCAGAAAAAATAAAAAAAAGGCCAGAAGACATCAAACGTATCACTTTAAGTAGTTTGAATCATTCCCTTAAGTCATCCAACAGTTATGAAATTATAAAACAATATTGCTGAATAAAGTTAAAGTACCAATGATTGTCACACACACACTAGATGTGGCGAAATTATTCTCTGCATTTGACCCATCACCCTTGATCACCCCCTGGGAGGTGAGGGGAGCATTGGGCAGCAGCGGTGCCGCGCCCGGGAATATTTTTTTGGTAATGTAACCCCCGATTCCAACCCTTAATTCTGAGTGGCAAGCAGGAAGGTAATGGGTCCCATTTTTATACTCTTTGGCATGACTCAGTCGGGGTTTGAACTCACGACCTACCGTCTTCAGGGCGGACACTCTGACCACTAGGCCACTGAGTATTGTATAGACTACGTATATGTCTATTTTTATTTTTGACGGTCCATATATGTTTACACACACACGTAGGACAAATGATTATCTGTCTATCAGCCTTTTGTGTTTAACTGTGCCAGTTCACGCACACATTTCAAACCTGCTAAACATAGACGCAAAACAGTTTCGGTCTTGAAAAATCACATTGAGAGCCCCAAATGATAATTTTATCATTTCCTCTTCCCAGTATTGCGGACACTCTGATAATCAGCATATATTCTGCATGGATATAGAGAATCGTTTTCCCTATTTTGCTCATTTAAGAGACGCAATCCTCTACACATGAACTTAGCAGAATTGCTTTACAAGTATTTTAGAAGTACACTCAAACAAATAGTAGACTATGCTCTAAGCATTTAACAAAATGCTATTTGAACCTTTGGTGAGCTATTGAAAATCAGATGGCAAGCTACTGGTAACTCACAAACTAGCTGTTCAAGATGCATTTGTTGGTACATTTGGTACATTAAATTGGAGTAAAAAAAAGTATGTACAATGTGCTAAGTTATCCAAATATTTTTTTTATTATAGTTGTACTAGAAAACTAGTGTAATATGTCGCATTAATAATGATTTAATTGTATTTGTAGAATTTGCCGAAGGGGCCAATAAAACAAGCAGTGAGCTGAAAATTACTCTTTGTTGTTTGGTATGGATAAGACGCCATAAAATCCAACTTTTGCGAACACGCGGGACATTTGGGCTGGAGCTCCAAAAAAAAAAAAAAAATGAACAAGCAAGGACAGTTTTAAATTTGGAACAGTCGAGGAAAACAGAAGCTGTTTGATGTAATAGTTGGCATGAGGGAATTGGGAAATGACTTCATATGAATTAGTGATGATTTCATGTTGGCCTTTGTGTTTTTTCACTCAAATATCACAATAAGATATACGACTTTAAACTTTAGTGCGGACATTTATGACGCCCCGAGGATAAACGGCAATCACTTTGATGACCATGATAATGTCATCCAATGCCATCTTCAGGTCACGTCATGGAGTATTTTGCTTAGGTGAAAAACTAATAACATCCCCATCATGGTTAGTGTGAATTTTTGGTGGTAATTAGCAAGTGATGCAATTAGTATAGACTAGTGATTCTCAAACTGTGATACGTGTACTACCAGTGGAACGCCAAAAAAATCACTTGATCAAAGTACAGTGGTTTATTGTCCTATATTTAAATACAGTGTTACTTTTTAAACTGTGTGTAATGTTACAGTGGCCAAAAATATCACATAAAATTGTCAAACAAAACATGTGGCTTGTTTTAACGACTACTTAGGCCTGCTAAGCTACTCTATTTTAATGTTGGTCATTATGGTGGTACTTTTTTCTGAGTAGGTACTTGGTGAAAAAGGTTTAAGAACCATTGGTCTAGAGTAAGGCCATGTCCACACTGAGTCGTTTAACCCCTTAAACGAAAAATTATTTAACCTGAGCCCCGTTTCAGCCACACTAAGCCAGAGTTCAAGGTGCCCCTCCTCGGACAAAATTTTACACGGGTTAGTCAGCCATGTAATTCTTGAATGTCCGGCACTTAGCTTTGTATGGACAGATTTGAAAACAATTAAATGAAAAATAAAATAAATAATTATTAACATTTTTTTTTAACTTGGGACTTTCCGCGGGCTGGATTTTGGACGCTGGCGGGCTATAGTTCGAGGATCACTGCTCATAAGGGTCGTGAACGACAGGCAAAATTCCCCCCAAAAAGTGCAGTTCTCCTTTAAGCAACTGTTTTTATGGTCATGCTTCAAAGAAAAGGAAATTATAGTGAAATTAGGCATTGTGAAATACTCAAAAATTGGACAAACACCTTCGTCCAAGGCGCTCAAACGCTGCAACCATCATCAAGGATAAAGATGGTATCTTGTGAAAGGATCCGCGCCAACAAAATAGACAGTAATAACTAAGCAGTGTACTGGTCTAAATGTTGAGACTTCCTTTTTCTAGGGTGCAAGACAACTACCTGTAAAAAAAGGTAAAAATTAAGTTGTTTTTTAATTACTGTTTCGGTTAATTGTTGTATTTAATATTATTATTATTGTATTTTGTGACCTTAATGTGTACAATATCAGTGACTTAGGTGTTACACTTCCACTTAGACTCAACTTGTTGTTGTACTAAAATAACTTGTATTTACATTTTGGTCTTTGGCTCCCTAAAGTATCCGTACACCCCCCTCAATTATTTAGTCTTGTAATATTATCATACAAACTTCCCTTATTCAAACATATATAATAAATAAGCCAAGTTTTAGAGAGAGAGAGATTAGATGTTTATCATTACTGGATAATACAAATCATAATAATCAATCAATCAATCAATGTTTATTTATATAGCCCCAAATCACAAATGTCTCAAAGGACTGCACAAATCATTACGACTACAACATCCTCGGAAGAACCCACAAAAAGGCAAGGAAAACTCACACCCAGTGGGCAGGGAGAATTCACATCCAGTGCGACGCCAATGACAATGCTGACTATGAGAAACCTTGGAGAGGACCTCAGATGTGGGCAACCCCCCCCCCCTCTCTAGGGGACCGAAAGCATTGGATGTCGAGCGGGTCTAACATGATGCTGTGAAAGTTCAATCCATAGTGGCTCCAACACAGCCGCAAGAGTTCAG
Source organism: Nerophis ophidion (assembly GCF_033978795.1). NCBI lineage: Eukaryota > Metazoa > Chordata > Actinopteri > Syngnathiformes > Syngnathidae > Nerophis > Nerophis ophidion. The sequence goes on along the minus strand of NC_084632.1, from coordinate 30,848,991 downwards.
TTCAAAGCGGATCCAAGACAGCAGCGCGTGTCCCGTCCACAGGAGACCATCTCAAGCGGAGGCGGATCAGCAGCGTAGAGATCATTATTGTAGTAATAATATCCATCCATCCATTTCCTACCGCTTATTCCCTTTTGGGGTCACGGGGGGCGCTGGCGCCTATCTCAGGTACAATCGGGCGGAAGGCGGGGTACACCCTGGACAAGTCACCACCTCATCGCAGGGCCTGTAGTAATAATAGTTATTATTATTAGTGTATATACAGGGGATTCCCAGCAGGCACACAACATTGATACAACGTTGATTAAACATACACGTCCTTTAAAACAACGTTGCACAATAATTGCATCTTTAAATCGAGACCAAGTTGATGTCCAACTTTGCATCCACAATTATGATTGGGAAATGACCAAAATTCCATGATCAAATCAACGTCAGAACCCAACATTGGTTTAACGTTGACAAAACACATGTTGTTCCAACATTATATTTGAGTTGCTCAACATGAGGACCTAATTCAACAAGTTCTCAACGTTGGGTTAAGCCGCCCTTTGCTTTGACAACTAGTGACACCTTCGTTTTGAATTTCAATTCAAGGTCCTTGAATGCATTACAGTTATGTGCTATTAGATGCAAAAGCAAAACTTAAACACAACTTTGTCCAATGCTGCAGCAAATAGAAGTTTCATATTTTTTACCTTTCTTTTATCTCCTTACCCTAGTTCTCAAATGTTGACGGTGTGTGTGAACGCATAAAGGTGAGTTTTGATGGCGTTATAACGTCTATACCCGGTATGCCGCAGACAAATGAACCATTTTGCATTTTTTCAAGGATGTGTAGATTATGATTCACATTATGATTATTAATAGAGATGTCCGATAACATCGGACTGCTGATATTATTGGCAGATAAATGCTTTAAAATGTAATATCGGAAATTATCGGTTTCGGTTTCAATAAGTAAAATGTATGACTCTTTAAAACGCCGCTGAGCAGACGGACGTAGGGAGAAGTACAGAGCGCCAGTAATCCTTAAAGGCACTGCCTTTGCGTACTGGCCCATTCACATAATATCTACAACTTTTCACGCACAGATGTGAATGCAAGTTATACTTGGTCAACAACCATACAGGTCACACTGATGGTGGCTGTATAAAAAACTTTAACACTGTTACAAATATGCGCCACACTGTGAACCCACACCAAACAAGAATGACAAACACATTTCAGGAGAACATCCGCACCGTAACCAAACATAAACACAATAGAACAAATACCCAGAATCCCTTGCAGTACTAACTCTTCCAGGACGCTACAATATACAACCCCGCTACACCCCCACCCCCCAACTCAACCTCCTCATACTCTCTCAGGGAGAGCTTGTCCCAAATTCCAAGCTGCTATTTTGAGGCACGTTAAAAAAAAAATTATGCACTTTGTGACTTCAATAATAAATATGGCAGTGCCATGTTGTCTATTTTTTGCATAACTTGAGTTGTTTTATTTTGGAAAACCTTGTTACATTGTTTAATGCATCCAGTGGGGCATCACAACAAAATTAGGCATAATAATGTGTTAATTCCACGACTGTATATATCGGTAGCGGTTGATATCGGTATTGGTAATAAAGAGTTGGACAATATCGGAATATTGGTAAAAAAGCAATTATTGGACATCTCTAATTATTAATATTGTTACAGCTTAAAGGCCTACTGAAACCCACTACTACTGACCACGCAGTCTGATAGTTTATATATCAATGATGAAATACTAAAATTGCAACACATGCCAATACGGCCTTTTTAGTTTACTAAATTGCAATTTTAAATTTCCTGCGAGTTTCTTGTTGAAAACGTCGTGGAATGATGAAGCGTACGCGTGACATCACTGACTGTAAGGAAATATTAGCGCTGCACCAAACACGGCTAAAAGTCGTCTCTGTTCATGGCATAATTAAACAGTATTTTGGACATCTGTGTTGCTGAATCTTTTGCAATTTGTTCATTTAATAATGGAGACTATAAAGAAGAATGCTGTTGGTGGAAAGCGGTGGATTGCAGCTGTCTTTAGCACCGAGACACAGCCGGTGTTTCTTTGTTTGTTGTGAAGCTTTAACACAGAGCGGTCAAGCGAACATGTTTTCTCTACGTCAACGAGCATGTTTTTGGATGGGGAAATTGTGATATATATCTTACCGGAGAAATCATTGGATTATTCGTCGTCCTGCAGCAGCTGTTTGAAAGGCAGCTGTGAGCTTGGCTCCTCGGCTTCTCTCTGAGACACTGGGTGTTCACTGCAGCCATCCGACCTCGAGGTACTGTATGTCTTTACAATCTTTAAAATCTCACTAAAACAATTAGCAGATAAGGGATCTTCCAGAAATATCCTAGTAAATGTGTCTAATTACATCTGAAACGCTCACACTGCCGCCGGCCAGAGTCGTCGCTTTTTTTTTTTTTTTTTTTCTAGTCCTTCACTATCAATATCCTAATTCATGAATCTTTCATGCTCGCTGAAATTAATGGGGATATTGTCGCTTTCTCGGTCTGAATTGCTCTTACTGCCGGTGGCTCCCATTATAAACAATGTGAATATGTGTGGAGCCCTGCAACTCTTGCCGTCACGCGCACATACTTCCGGTAAAGGCAGGGCTTTTCTATTAGTAACCAAAAGTTGCGAACTTTATCGTGGATGTTCTCTACTAAATCCTTTCAGCAAAAATATGTCAATATCGCGAAATGATCAAGTATGACACATAGAATGGACCTGCTATTCCCATTTAGATAAGAACATTTAATTTCAGTAGGCCTTTTACTTTTCTGATGTCATAATTTCTAACTGACAGATTTAAAAGAAAAAAAACAACAATATAGATTTCATGTTTACGTGCCCCCCCCCCTAGAGGTTGTGGCCCTAAACAGTGGAATAGTGTTCATGCCACGGCCGGCCCCTGGCATCATGTGCGCACACTGCTGCTGTAATCACCTCCTCATGGTCACCGCTCCAGTCTGTCGTCCAGCAGCACTATGCAAATGTTTGTGCGCACATCTCTGTAAACATGCACATCCTTAGTGGGGTCAGCCAAGCCAACCAAACTGACACCTAAGGCAAAACACCCCCACCCCCCACCACCACAACTGATACTGCAATCATGTCATCGGAAGTGTAAAGCAAACCCCAGTTTTCCTAACAAGTTGAATCCAGAGCCGTAGGCATCCTGGTATCTCTCCTGGTTGTGTCCGCCCCTCTTCAAAAATACACTGGTATGTAACCCCCTAATTATTTCGCAGGGCCGAATTTGAGCCGACAGGCTTCTAAACGTTTTGCAGAGGGCACGGAGTCAAAATGCTGAGGAACAGCAAGACAGAAACATTAGACGCGGCGGGGTATTTGGGGGGGGGGGGGTCAAGTTTTAGAGGATGGACACAGACATTTGCCCAAACTGCTGCCTCAGTCTCTCTTGGTGCCCCCCTGGTTGTCTCTTGCCCCCCCCCCCTCCCACACAAGGCTAATGGGAAAAACAGAGCTCCTTCTTTCCCCAGAAGTGATAACTTTTGTAATTGCAGTGCTCACTCTGGTGTATCAGCTTCGCTAGGTTCAAACTGTTGTTACAAGTACAGACACAAAAAGGCGGGGGCCAAGATGTCAACCGAGTGAGTGTATGTGTGTGGTGCCGACATGCATCGTCATTACCAAACAAACTCCGGGTGCAGGAAAAACTGTTTACAACCTTCTAATTATGTTTTTCAACATCCATCCATCTTCTTCCGCTTATCCGAGGTCGGGTCGCGGGGGCAACAGCCTAAGCAGGGAAACCCAGACTTCCCTCTCCCCAGCCACTTCGTCTAGCTCTTCCCGGGGGATCCCGAGGCGTTCCCAGGCCGGCCGGGAGACATAGTCTTCCCAACGTGTCCTGGGTCTTCCCCGTGGCCTCCTACCGGTTGGACGTGCCCTAAACACCTCCCTAGGGAGGGGTTCGGGTGGCATCCTGACCAGATGCCCGAACCACCTCATCTGGCTCCTCTCGATGTGAAGGAGCAGCGGCTTTACTTTGAGTTCCTCCCGGATGGCAGAGCTTCTCACCCTATCTCTAAGGGAGAGCCCCGCCACACGGCGGAGGAAACTCATTTCGGCCGCTTGTACCCGTGATCTTATCCTTTCGGTCATGACCCAAAGCTCATGACCATAGGTGAGGATGGGAACATAGATCGACCGGTAAATTGAGAGCTTTGCCTTCCGGCTCAGCTCCTTCTTCACCACAACGGATCGGTACAACGTCCGCATTACTATTTTCAACATTCACTGTACAAACATACATATACACATACTGTTAAGTTAAAGTTAAAGTACCAATGATAGACACACACACACACACCAGGTGTGGTGAAATTATTCTCTGCATTTGACCAATCACCCTTGATCACCTCCTGGGAGGTGAGGGGAGCAATGAGCAGCAGCGGTGGCCGCGCCCGGTAATCGTTTTTGGTGGTTTAACCCCAAATTCCAACCCTTGATGCCGTGTGTCAAGCAGGGAGGTAATAGGTCCCATTTTTTATAGTCTTTGGTATGACTTGGCCGGGGTTTGAACTCACGACCTACTGATCTTAGAGCGGACACTCTACATATACATTCACTATACAAACACACATACTGTACATATACATTCACTGTACAGACCTACATATCCACATACTGTACATATACAAGTAAAAACCCTGTTTTCATATGAGTTGGGAAATTGTGTTAGATGTAAATATGAAAGGAATACAATGATTTGCAAATCATTTTCAAGCCATATTCAGTTGAATATGCTACAAAGACAACATATTTTTTTGCAAATAATCATTAACTTTATAATTTGATGCCAGCAACACGTGACAAAGAAGTTGGGAAAGGTGGCAATAAATACTGATAAAGTTGAGGAATGCTCATCAAACACTTATTTGGAACATCCCACAGGTGTGCAGGCTAATTGGGAACAGGTGGGTGCCATGATTGGTTATAAAAGCAGCTTCCATGAAATGCTAAGTAATTCACAATCAAGGATCGGGTGAGGGTCACCAATTTGTAAGCCAATTGTCAAAGAGTTTTAGAACAGCATTTCTCAACCAGCTATTGCAAGGAATTTAAGGATTTTACCATCTGCGGTTCGTAAAATCATCAAAAGTTTCAGAGAAAATATCATATTATCGATATCATTTATTTCACTTTAAAATGACCAAACGCTGCTTATTTTTTGTGTTCCTTGTTCTTCCCCACTCCCCTCTACTGGTTGTTTACTATGTTGAGTAATGATTGGTTAGGGACAGGCCAATCAGAGGCATCAGACCAAGATGGGAAATCAGTGCCTGCCTGCAAATTTATTTTTTATCTGAGTTTGATACATTTTGTATTATTTTCCCAGCTATGTTATTTATTTTAGGTAGAAATAATATTTTTCTATTTCATTTATATTATGTAATTCTGTGCTGCTTAAACAGTTTCTTTTCTGTGCCGTTAATACCCATCTTGACTAACTGGCTTAATAAAAGTGCCATTGACTGTTTACAGTACAGTTGTCTTTCAGTTCAATTTCACTGAATATCGTTCAAAAATGAATGTCTTTATATGTATACTTTCACCCAAAAATGAATCAAGATATACCGTATTTCCTTGAATTTCCGCAGGGCATATAGTATGTGCCTGCCTTGAATTACTACCGGGTCAAACTCACTTCCCAAAATAATTAGCGCATGCTTGGTATTACCACCTGGTCAAACTCGTGACGTCACGAGTGACACTTCCCCTGTCATCATTTTCAAAATGAAGGAGGCTGATTTCAATACCGGTAATTTGAAAACGCATAAAGGGAAGAAAATTAAGAGCTATTCAGTAAGATTTAAGGTCCAAGCTTACATCACACTCAAATGTTTACTGCATACCTTGGGTAAGTGCCGGAGTGAGAAGAGGTTTTAAAATAATTAGCGCATACTTACTTTTACCGCATACCTTTGGTAAGCGCAAGAGTGAGAAGAGGTTTTAAAATAAGTAGCGCATGCTTACTTTTACCGCATGCCTTTGGTTAGCGCATGAGTGAAAGAGGTTTTAAATCAATTAGCGCCCCGGCGACAATTCAAGGAAATACAGTATATCAAATATCAAGTTTAAGTAAAAATATATCGAGATATACTTTTTCGTCCATATCGCCCAGCCCTATTTAAAACGTAGCTAAAACACTGGTGATTGCGGATGGCCGTTAGCCGCTTGTATGTTTCTTTGTTTTTTCTCCTATGTCCCACTCTCCCTTGTGGAGGGCGTCCGGTCCGATCCGGTGGCCACGTACTGCTTGCCTGTGTATCGACTGGGGACATCTCTGCGCTGCTGATCCGCCTCCGCTTGGGATGGTTTCCTGCTGGCTCCGCTGTGAACGGGACTCTTGCTGCTGTGGTGGATCCGCTTTGGACTGGACTCTCGCGACTGTGTTGGATCCATTATGGATTGAACTCTCACAGTATCATGTTAGACCCGCTCAACATCCATTGCTTTCCTCCTCTCCAAGGTTCTCATAGTCATCATTGTCACCGACGTCCCACTGGGTGTGAGTTTTCCTTGCCCTTATGTGGGCCTACCGAGGATGTCGTAGTGGTTTGTGCAGCCCTTTGAGACACTAGTGATTTAGGGCTATATAAGTAAACATTGATTGATTGATTGATTGTATAGAACCACTTGCAGAGCAGCGCTTCAGTGTTTATAGCTTCAACACAATCATTAGTTTTGAAGCCCAAATACATCCATTCTCCCTCTTTTGTCTGCACATTGTGTCTGCATGTAATTACCCTGTGCGTTTCCTAACATGCGCCTCCTTTTACCAGCAATGTCATGACAGAATGACACTGTGCCATCAAGCCTGAACTTTTTTTTAATTTTTTAAATACCGGTATTTTTCAGAAACAGTATGTAATTGTATATATAAGTATATTGTTTTTAATTCATTGGAACTGCAGTACTTTTTTTCCGTACCGGTATACCGTACAACCCCTAATACAGCTTGAACGTAAGACTTTCACCTTAAAACATACATTTTCAAAATTAGTTCCAGTGGCCCATTGGTATTTTAACACCAACGGTTCAGTTCAGTTCAGTTTCAGTTTATTTCGAACATGCATACAAATTTTTCCAGTTGTTTCATTGTAGCATGTCCAAAAAGGAGTAGGAAGAAGCAGAGCTTATTTAATCCTACCCCTTTTCATACCATAGTAATGTTATCCTATTTCCTTGTTCTCTGTAACAAAACAGAGAATAAACAAATAATAAATGAATAATATACAATAAAAAGTAAAGAAATATTAAATACATAAATATTTTTTTTCTCCAAAGAAAAAAGAAAAAAGAAAAAAGGTTTCAAGATGTTCATCATAATTATTGTTCTGTGTACTTGGTGAACACTTGTAGTTTGAATAGTCTTTTAAACTGAATTATACTGGTGCTTTGTTTGATTTCTTTGCTTAATCCATTCCATAATTTAATTCCACCTACGGATATACTAAATGTTTTTTAAGTGTTGTACGTGCATACAAATTTTTAAATTAGATTTTCCTCTAAGGTTATATTTCTCCTCTTTTGTGGAAAATAATTGTTGTATATTCTTGGGTAGCAGGTTATAGTTTGCTTTGTACGTCATTTTAGCTGTTTGCAAATGCACCAAAACGTTTAATTTCAATATTTTTGATTCAATAAATAAAAGGTTTGTATGTTCCCTATATCCAACATTATGTGTAATTCTAACTGATCTTTTTTGTAGCACCGTTAATGAATGCATATTTAATAATAATACTAGATATTATTTGTAAAAGCACTTTACATTGAACAAACAATCTCAAAGTGTTAGAGTGCATATTAAAAAAACAAAAACAAATCCAGAACAACAAATAGGTGCCCCCAACAAGTAAGATAAATAGTAAAATAAAATAAAAATTAGAACAGCCTAATAACTAGAACTAGCACACATAAATCAAACACAAGGCTTTTTTTTAAATATATTGTTTTTTGTTCTTTTAGAGATGTCCAATAATATGAGCATGCCGATATTATCGGCCAATAAATGCTTTAAAATGTAATATCGGAAATTATCGGTATCGGATTCAAAAAGTAAAATTAATGACTTTTTAGAACGCCGCTGTACAGAGTGGTACATATCCGGTAAAACAATACTTGCCAACCCTCCTGAGAGACTCCCGAATTTCAGTGCCCCTACCGAAAACCTCCCGGGGAAACCATTCCCCCGAATTTCTCCCGATTTCCACCTGGACAACAATATTGGGGGCCTGCCTTAAAAACACTGCCTGTAATGTCCTCTACAACCTGTCGTCACGTCCGCTTTTCCTCCATACAAACAGTCACATAAAATATATAGCTTTCACACACACACAAGTGAATGGAAATCATACTTGATCAACAGCCATACAGGTCACACTGAGGGTGGCCGTATAAACAATTTTAACACTGTTACAAATATACTTACCAACCCTCCCAGATTTTCCGAGAGACTCCCGAAATTCAGCGCCTCTCCCTAAAACCTCCTGGAAGAAATTTTCTCCCGAAAATCTCCCTAAATTCAGCCGGGGGTGGAGGACACGCCCCCTCCAGCTCCATGCGGACCTGAGTGGGGACAGCCTGTTTTCACGTCCTCTTTCCCACTATATAAACAGCTTGCCTGCCCAATCACTTTACAACATCCACGGATTTGAATAAAAAACTGCACACACAAAGAGACGAAGCAGAAGAACGAGGAAGTTACAGCCATGGCGGCGCCGTCTGTAATAGAGTGATTCTATGTTGTCTGTTGCCATCTCCTGGTGAATGTCGGCTATAGCGTTATGGGGTTGCTTTTTGATTGGCCAATGATTTACGTGGTGTTGGGCACCTGACAGCAAGTGAGGGAGTCTGTTCTGAAGCCTACAGTAAAGCGACAAAACTTCATCCCCTCGCCTGGTTATTGACTCCAACCCAATACGAGCAAAATGAAGAAAAAAATGGCAGAACAAAGGTTACTCAAATAGTGAAAGGTAAGTGTTGTTGTTTTATTTTAGTAACCAGCAAGCACAGTAAAGTTTGTCGAACAACTGGGTTTTTATTACTGTGTATTTGACAGGTGCCGTCTAAAATTCAACTATTTCTTTTATTTATATCCATCCCATCCATCTATTTTCTACCGCTTATTCCCTTTGGGGTCTTTTATTTATATATATAATAAAATAAATATATATAGCTGAAAGTCATGTATTTCATACATACATATACATACATATATATATACATATACATATATATATATATATATATATATATATATATATATATATATATATATATATATATATATGAAATACTCGAGTTGGGAATTGTAGATGTAAATATACTCCTCCCCTCTTAACCACGACTCTGCCCCACCCCCGAACACACCCCCCACCTCCTGAAATCGGAGGTCTCAAGGTAGGCAAGTATGGTTACAAATATGCGCCACACTGTGAACCCATACCGAACAAGAATGACAAACACATTTCGGGAGAACATCCGCACCGTAACACAACATAAACACAACAGAACATATACCCTTGCAGCACTAACTCTTCCGGGATGCTACAATATACACCCCCAATACCACCAAACCCCGCCCCCCAACCCCTCCCACCTCAAGTGTATTTGTAGTTGTTTCCCCATATTCCCACAAAAACTCAGATATGGCAACACTAGTGAGCAGTAGAGAATATGAAATGATTATTGGTCCAGAACATATTTTGCTCTATTCATTATTGACGCGTTTCTTTATGTTGTAAATTTGGGTTGGGTGTACTGCTGGTCGAATATCCAAAAATAGTCATTGATATTTCAAGGGGATTAAATAAAGGGGCCTTTGGTATGGCATTAGAAATGCGGCGACCCTCTTCTGAGCACTGATACATCAGTTAGTGCTGTATTAAAAGTGAAATATTAAATAACCCGCAGTGGTAGTGGATCCCAAATGGCGTGTCCGAAAGAAACATCTCAGATAAATCATAGAGCGAAACCTGAGTCTAAGGCTGTTGTCAGAGATTTATCGGCAGCTGTATTTTTCTAGTGTCACCTGATGTTCTGTAATACTCAGCCAGCGTCTTACATTGCTTCTACTCATGCACACTGCCTAGCAAGATACACACTTGAACACCCAACACATATTTACATTCCGTCGCCTTCATTGTGCGAGTTATTCCGTGGAGATCAGTTGAAATATATAGGCATCACATATCTTATTAGTGAGGCTATACTGACACATGCGATGCACACTTGCCCCACCCTGCACCCGTCCCTCCTAACAAATCCTGCTGCTATAGTTTTCAGGAAAGCCGCCGTCTTTCAAGAGGAGACCTGGCGTCCTGGTGGCTCAGTATGTTGAGACATACCACAAAGATGTCAGTTTGAATTCACTCAGACAGTTGCTGTTTCCACTGACCTGGCGATGTCAACTATTTAAAGGAACGACGTATAAGTCAGCAGAGATTTGGTTCAGTTGGAATCAGAGGGAGTCATTTGTAATAGTCAACCATATTTGAAGATATTAGACATCATGGTCTAATACAGTGGTTCTCAAATGGGGGTACGCGTACCCCTGGGGGTACTTGAAGGTATGCCAAGGGGTACGTGAGATTTTTTTTTTAAATATTCTAAAAATAGCAACAATTCAAAAATCCTTTATAAATATATTTATTGAACAATACTTCAACAAAATATGAATGTAAGTTCATAAACTGTGAAAAGAAATGTAACAATGCAATATTCAGTGTTGACAACTAGATTTTTTGTGGACATGTTCCATAAATATTGATGATAAAGATTTATTTTTTTGTGAAGAAATGTTTAGAATAAGTTCATGAATCCAGATGGATCTCTATTACAATACCCAAAGAGGGCACTTTAAGTTGATGATAACTTCTATGTGTAGAAATCTTTATTTACAATTGAATCACATTTCACTTTTTCAACAAGTTTTTAGTTATTTTCATATCAATTCTTCCAAATAGTACAGACCATGACAGAGGAGCAATATTTTGCACTGTTATACAATTTGATAAATCAGAAACTGAAAGTGCTGTATTTTACTGTTTTTTTCAACCAAAAATTATTTGCTCTGATTAGATGGTACTTTAATCAAAAAAGTGTTCACAGAGGGTACATCACTGAAAAAAAGTTGAGAACCACTGGTCTAATTAGTCATGATACATTTTCGGGTTGATTTCATGTAAAAAAGACAAGAAAAAGTCGCTGGCCTTGTACCTATTACGTATTTTTAGGGTTCGTAAACTTTTTTCATGGCCAAATTCAAGCACTTTATAAGGACTTTAAAGATACATTTTCCAGTTTTTCCCATTACCCTTCAAAAGATGAAAACCAGTGTGAATCAATCCACAGCCTTGTTGTTTGAGGTCACCAAATGCTGTCTCTAGGAAAAATATGGAAAATCTGCTAAAACCTAAGCCTAACATTGAACCAGCAGTTATCATCAACTGAATGGGGCATAGAAAATGAAGCAGTGTTTCTGTAGACTATTCAATGTCATTGGTGATTGCAAACGTGTCTCCATTTTTGTTGTTTTTTCATATTTCTTGTTCTTTTTCTTACTTACAGCACATCAATGACATCAAACAGCACGGACTGATTCACACAAGTTAAGCAGACAACCAAAATAACGGAGAAAAAAAACACATCGAACTAGGGCTGGGCGATATATCGATATACTCGATATATTGCGGGTTTGTCTCTGTGCGATATAGAAAATGACTATATTGTGATATTCGAGTATACGTTCTCACGCAGTTGCTTTTAGCTGCTGGCATTACACTGCAGGCTCTTCTTTGTTGTCTCTCCTTCCCACAGACAGCAAGCGCACCTTCTTACATACGTCACATACTGTCACGTCATATGTCACGTATACGCCCTCGCGGAACAGAGAGGTAGCAGCGTGGGTAACGTTAGCTATGGTGTGAGTGGTAATACGAGAGAAAGAAGGTGTGAATCTGGTAATATATGAAGGAAGAATTAATTTTCAAGAAAAACAGCAGGGGGTCCATTGTGGTTTGGCTTCAAGTGGGAATATGTCGAACAGACAACCGTAATTTGTCAAGTGTGGGGCAAAACCGTTGCTACAAAAAGTAACATTACTGCTAATATGTAGCATCATTTGAAAAGTCACCTGCTAGAGAATGAAGAGTGCTTACTCCGCATATCAGCATCTCCATTCGGTGCCAAACCAAAAAAATGCGAGGCAACCATTTCCACATCAACACCGTATTAAAAAAATAGTGGACAACATAAGGAGATAAAATCCGCAGGAACCTACCACATAGCGATTTGATTTCCTATTAAGCAGCTCTTTTTTATTTGACACATTGAAATAGCTTGTGTGACATCATGCAGAAAAGTGCACTTTATTTGTTTTAAACTATTGTTGTGACGTTCTGTACAAAAAGTGCACTTTAATTTAGTGTTGTTTTGATATGTCATCTCAGTGACATCATGCACAAAAGTGCACAAATAGCTTGTTTTAAAATGTCTCTTGCACTTTCTGTTTTGGAAATGACATGAATGTTTGTGCCACTGCTTAATAACTGTTTAATAAATATACTTTTGCTAAATTGACTTAGTTGTGATTTCCCTCTCTGCATGAAAGTTTAAAATGAGCATATATTAATGTAGTATGAACAAGAATGTTTTAATGTAGACACATAGAATCATCATACTGTTGTGATTATATGCATCAAGTGTTCATTCGAGGCTAAGGCAAAATATCGAAATATATATCGCATATCCTGAGATGGCCTAAAAATATCGAGATATTTAAAAAAGGCCATATCGCCCAACCCTACATCGAAAAATGTTGGATTTCCTTTTTGCATACTTTGCAGCAGGCTACACGTGGATTTGGTCCACGTTTTATACAAAGTTTGTGTTTGCAAGTCTTTATTTTGGATACTTAAATAAGGTGACTGAGTATTGTGGCGTTTTAAGGCCATCTGCATTTTTTATGCTACAGTAAAGACAATGAATGAACACTGCCGGTCATAGTGACAATGTTGTAAGCATTTCATCAATCTCACGCACTTTGCAAATTATACGTAATTTCCATTGTGCGCAGCAATTTGCATATCGCAAGACGAGATTTAAGACGAGATTTTGTGGATGGTTTAGTCAGTAACCCTACATTATAATATTTTATAAATGGTAAAACAACTTGTGGTAGTAGTTTAGTCGTGGATGTACACTGTATAGTGGTTAGGGTTAGGGTTGGACTGATTTGAGGGCAATACTCAGTTATATTGTCCCGACTACAAATTAATAGTTTTACATAAGTATTTAAAAAATTATTTTGACACCAAAAACATACATTTTTGCCCATTGATTTGCAAAATGTGCACCACACATTATTCAAATATATAGCTGGAAGCAATTTGCAGAAAGATTGTGGATTATACAAATTTGCAAAATGCGGTTGCGCATTTAGCAAATTGCTCACATTGGTATTGTGCCTACAACAACAACACGGTACGGCTGTATGAACTGCAAATGCACATATGGACTGCGATCAGTCTCATATGGCTCCTATAAACTTGAAGAACTTTTGATATTACTTTTTATGGATTACCTAAACTAAACCAACATTGTTTGTTGAGATTCCTTTCTGTTTTTTTCTTTTGTTTTGAATGGCCATTCCTATTAATGTCTGTCCACTAGTTGTTGCACTGTACATGTTTAAATAACACCAGTATCATTTACAGTTGTGATCAAAATTATTCAACCCCCACACAATTTTGGTGCTTTAGCAAGTTGGACATTTATTCCGTATTTTGTTTATAGTCATATCAAATAAAGATGCATTAAATAGACGAATGCAACTTGAATTACAACATTATATTTTGTAACATACCAAACAGTGTCATTTCTCTTAATATCTCATTGACAAAATTATTCAACCCCTTGAAGATCATAACTCTTGAGAACAGAATTAAAATTAGGTATTTTCAATCAGGTGTTGAAAATACCTGTACATGTGATTAGAACCATAACGAGAAACAATTAAACTGATTGAAAAATACTGTGACGCTCAGCTTCTTGTAGATAGTCAATGGTGTATTTGCAACACGGTGAAGTCCAGGGAGTGGTCAAAGAAGTCAAGAGAGGAGGTAATCTCTCTTCACAAGAAAGGATATGGGTATATAAGAAAATAGCAAAGACATTGCACATTCCAAGAGACACAGTTGGGAGCATAATTCGCAAGTTTAAAGCTAAAGGCACAGTGGAAACACTACCTGGGTGTGGTAAAAAGAGGATGGTGTCCGGTATTTGAAGAGTACAGTGGTGAAAAACCCCCGGGTAACAGCTGAGGAACTACAACAGGACATTGCAGAAGGGGGAACGCAGGTTTCGTCCCAGACAATAAGGCGCGCACTACGAGATGAAGGCCTCCATGCCAGAACTCCCAGGCGCACCCCACTTCTGACTACCAGGCACAAGAAAAATAGACTCCAAAAATCATCTGGACAAACCCCAACGGTTTTGGGAAACTGTTCTATGGAGTGATGAGACAAAACTGGAACTCTTTGGGCCTATGAATCAACGTTATGTCTGGAAGAGAAAAAATGAAGCTTACAAAGAGAAGAACACCTTTCCTACTGTTAAGCATGGTGGGGGGTCAATCATGCTCTGGGGCTGTTTCTCTGCCTCAGGTACCCTGAATCTCCAGTGCGTTCAAGGCATTATGAATTCTATTTCCTAGTAGGATATATTAGCTGCAAATGTCATGAAGTCAGTGACGAAGCTGAGGCTTGGGAGACGTTGGACCTTCCAACAGGACAACGATCCCAAGCATACCTCCAAATCAACATCAGAGTGGTTGCAGAAGAAGGGCTGGAAGACTCTGGAGTGGCCTTCACAGTCACCAGACCTAAATCCTATAGAAAACCTGTGGTGGGAGTTGAAGAAGGCAGTTGCAGCACGCAAGCCCAATAATATGAATGAACTGGAGGCCTTTGCCCAAGAGGAATGGGCTAAAATACCTGTAGATCGTTGCAAGAAGCTTGTGTCCGGTTATGTATCACGTTTGAAGGATGTAATTAATGCCAAAGGGTGTTCTACAAAGTACTAAAGATGCATGTAACCACGGGGTTGATCATTTTGTCAACGAGATGTTAAGAAAAATGTCCTTTTGGTATTTTGTAAAATACAGCGTTACAATTTAAGTAGCATTTGTCTATTTGACACATCTTTATTTGATATGACCATAAACAAAATACAGAATAAATGTCCAACTTGCTAAAGCACCAAAATTGTGTGGGGGTTGAATAATTTTGATCACAACAGTAAAGTATTTAATTGTGTCTGTCCTACTCTCTCCGAGTCGTAATCTAGATTTATGATTAGCCCAAATATTGAGAACTTCTACTATACTAGCTAAAGTACCTGCTACATTAAGTCAAAATACCAAAGATTGTCACACACACACACACACTAGGTGTGGTGAAATTTGTCCTCTGCATTTAACCCATCCCCTTGTTCACCCCCTGGGAGGTGAGGGGGGCAGTGAGCAGTATTTGCCGATAATCATGTTTGGTGATTTAACCCCCAATTCCAACCCTTGATGCTGAGTGCCAAGCAGGGTAGAATGCTGGTATGAACTTTTAAACATAACCCGTTAACTGCTGCCAATCAAATGGTGAATAAGATACTCTATAGCAGTGGTCCCCAACCACCGGGCCGCAGAAAATTTTTTTTATTCATTTTTATTTAAAAAAAATATATATACATTTTTTTATTTTTTATTAAATCAACATAAAAAACACTATACACTTGCAATTAGTGCACCAACCACAAAAACCTCCCCTTTTCATGACAAAAACGTCCCTTTTTCATGACAAAGAAAAAAAATCGTTGACCGGTCCGCGGATACAAAAAGGTTGGGGACCACTGCTCTATAGGGTTCGTATGTTTATAAATCTGACTGTGATGAAGTCAGTGCCTCACCAGCCATGAACCTCACCGCACGTCACTGGGCTTGTGCAAAGCCAACATTCATCTCAATGGCAAAGACTACTTGCTGACTATTTGCTGACTATGGCAACACACTTGGAATTGCAACTGCATGCAAAGCCCACTATACATTACTTACAAATGAGACTCATAAGTATATGAAAACAAGATACAAAAACTGGACAGCACAATTATCATTATCAGCACACTGTTAAATATTAAACGAAAACGTGTGGATTTTAATATTAAACAATTATTATTTTTTAACACATGAACACACACAAAAGTAGTGAAGTGAAATATATTTATATAGCGCTTTTCTCTAGTGACTCAAAGCGCTTCACATAGTGAAACCCAATATCTAAGTTACATTTGAACCAGTGTGGGTGGCACTGGGAGCAGGTGGGTAAGGTGTCCTGCCCAAGGACACAACGGCAGTGACTAGGACGGCGAAAGCGGGAATCGAACCTGGAACCCTCAAGTTGCTGGCACGGCCGCGCTATCAACCGGGCCATACCGCCCCAAAAGTACTATACAATACCAAAAAATGGTAGGCTAGTGTATTTATTCCCAAGTATGGGAAACCTGCACCGTATCGGTTCAACTGTGAAAGACGCCATCCCTACTTCTGACCACAACTGTGCACAACATGTTCTACACCAGGGTTATTCAGCCTGTGGGCCACATCCAAACCCAGAAACGACACCAGACCTTCCCCGCGGGTTCAGTTCAAAAACTTGGAACAGACTTACACTGGTGTAATGTGGCTAAATTCACCTGGTCGGGCGAGGACCCTGGCAGCAGCAGAGTGAAATCATCTACAGCGCAAATAAAATTGGAGTGGCAGGCTCAGATGTGTAATGGCCAGCCACAGAATGTTGCAGTAAGAAATTATGATTGACTATCACATTTTGATATGTTTATGCAACTTATCACTTTATTGGAGCAGCATTGGCATTGGAGCTTGAGGGCATGTTTAAATGAGAACAAGTTGTTTTTTTTGTCAACAAGGCACTGCTGAAGTGGCAGCTGGTTGCAGCAACTATTTTATATCCTCCCTTGGGTTGTATGGGTCTTAAGATAGTGTTTTTGTTTGATTTATTCATGCATGGTGCAATTGTTTGTGCGCACTATGTATTACTTATTACTCATATTTGTTTTTTATTATGTTTTACTTTTGTTACTGTATGTAAAAATCTGCACTGCAACCACAAAATACGCCCATTGTGCAATCAATCAATCAATCAATGTTTACTTATATAGCCCTAAATCACTAGTGTCTCAAAGGGCTGCACAAACCACAACACAAACCACTACGACATCCTCGGTAGGCCCACATAAGGGCAAGGAAAACTCACACCCAGTGGGACGTCGGTGACAATGATGACTATGAGAACCTTGGAGAGTCCAGTCCAAAGCGGATCCAACACAGCAGCGAGAGTCCCGCTCACAGCGAAGCCAGCAGGAAACCATCCCAAGTGGAGGCGTATCAGCAGCGCAGAGATGTCCCCAGCCGATACACAGGCAAGCAGTACATGGCCACCGGATCAGACCGGACCCAATAAATGAAAGTCTATCCTATGGTGATGTGTGGTTTGATACTGAAATATTGACACCGCCGATACAAGATCTTTATGCTCTAACATCGATATTATTGAAAATTAGCGATAATATAAATCATTCTCAAATCCCAAAAAATCGATATTTTTTAGAGATGTCCGATAATGGCTTTTTTGCCAATATCTGATATTCCGACATTGTCCAACTCTTATTTACTGATTCCAATATCAACCGATACCGATATAAACAGTCGTGGAATTAACACATTATAATGCCTTATTTTGTTGTGATGCCCCGCTGGATGCATTAAACAATGTAACTTTACCATGAATTGATTAACGTGGACCCCGACTTAAACAAGTTGAAAAACTTATTCGGGTGTTACCATTTAGTGGTCAATTGTACTGTACTGTGCAATCTACTAATACAAGTTTCAATCAATCAATAAAAACAAGGTTTTCCAAATTAAGAGAAAAACTTCAACTTTAGTTATGAAAAAAGTGCCAACATGGCACTGACATATTTATTATTGAAGTCACAAAGTGCATTATTTTTTTTTACATGCCTCAAAACAGCAGCTTGGAATTTGGGACATGCTCTCCCTGAGATATTCCTAATACCCATTACAACTGTGGGAAATACCATATTTTGACTTTAACAAAGTGCATTATTTAGAAAAAAATCTTTTTAAACATGCCACAAAACATCAGCTCCAAAAACAATGAAGGCACACAGCTTCAGTCCAGAGTATACTAGACCTACGTCCGTGTTTTACCGGATGTGTCCCGCTCTGTACAGCAGCGTTTTAAAAAGTCATTCATTTTGTTTTTTGAAACCAATACCGATAATTTCAGTTATTACATTTTTAAATCGGCAGTAAAATATTATCGGACATTTCTAATAAAAAGGGTTCAGGATTTTAATCATAATTATTGTTCTGTGTACTTTGTGAACACTTGTAGTTTGAACAGTTTCTTAAACTGAATCATATTGGTGCTTTGTTTGATTTATTTGGTTTATCCATTCCATAATTTAAATCCACATACAGATATGTTAAAGGTATTAAGTGTTGCAAGAGCATACAAATGGTTTAATTAATCCTCTAAGGTTATAACCTTGAAAAAACACATTGACCCGTGCATTGTTTGGGAACATTTGGTAATTGTTATGTGCAGTACAACTCACCTTAATACTGTCGGGACTTGGACTATGACTTGGATTGTTTCTTTGACGCAAAGGAAAATTGGCACGAGCCAAGGGAGAATGCAAGTACATTTTTATTTATTAAACACTATAACGAACAAAAGGGGAAACAAATGGCGCGCACAATGGCGGAGAACAAACTTGACTAATGAAAAAACAAAAGACTAGCACAAAGGCAACAAACTGTAAACATGAAACAAACACTTGCACTGTGGCATGAATAACAAAAACTTACGTGGCATGGACAGCATAATAAACAGAGTAGCATAGCATGAAGGTAGATGAGGAATATGAAGTTGCCAGGCTGAACACTTGGCAACTACAGGTTTAAATAATACCAGTGATAATTACAAACAAGTGTGAGGGCTGAGGACAGGGGCGTGACATGAGGGCAAGGTGAAAATCAATGAGTAGCTATGGTGATAAAACAAACAAGGAAGTGCAAACATAGGAACCGATTGTCCAAAAAACAAAACCAAACATGACAAAAACGAAACATGATCTCATGGGCGTGACAAATACAATTTTTTTCAAATACTTAGGAGGGTTCCAGGTTCGATCCCCGCTTCCGCCATCCTAGTCACTGCCGTTGTGTCCTTGGGCAAGACACTTTACCCACCTGCTCCCAGTGCCACCTACACTGGTTTAAATGTAATTTATATATTGGGTTTCACGATGTAAAAGCGCTTTGAGTCACTAGAGAAAAGCGCTATATAAATATAATTCATTTCACACACTTCCCTTTCTGTTACGCTCCACCCAGAGGGAACAAAATATTTCGCGCCTCCCGCCCACTCTCCACCGGGACTATAAATAGTATCATTTGTCCATAAAACTGTTATAACTGTATCTCTGCTTAACATTGTAAGCTTAATAACATTAACACCGTGGTTACAGTGAAGCCAAATGCTGCATATGCTTCATAACAACTACTTTGTCCCACACGCCATCAGACTGTACAACTTTTCCCTGGGAGTACGAGGATGACAGGGGATGCCAAACAAAAACAATACTAAAATAAACTGCAACAAATAACAGTGCAATACGTATCATACATTTACATAACGGGTCAATCCTGCCTAGTTTCTCTTGTTATATTCTGATTTTTAATGTTATATTTTTTTATTCTAATTGTTACTTTTTATTTTTATCCTTAATGTAACATTTTGTATTTTATTTCCATGTATACCCCCATTATTTACTTTTTAAATTCCATCACAATTCTGTACACTGCTGCTGGAATTTTATTTTCCTATCCATGTATCTATCTATCTATCTATCTATCTATCTATCTATCTATCTATCTATCTATCTATCTATCTATCTATCTATCTATCTATTTATCTATCTATCTATCTATCTATCTATCTATCTATCTATCTATCTATCTATCTATCTATCTATCTATCTATCTATCTATCTATCTATCTATCTATCTATCTATCTATCTATCTATTTATCTATCTATCTATCTATCTATCTATCTATCTATCTATCTATCTATCTATCTATCTATCTATCTATCTATCTATCTATCTATCTATCTATCTATCTATCTATCTATCTATCTATCTATCTATCTATCTATCACAGGGGTCACCAACCTTTTTTAAACCAAGAGCTACTTCTTGGGTCCTGATTAATGCAAAGGGCTACCAGTTTGATACACACTTAAATAAATTGCCAGAAATAGCCAATTTGCTCAATTTACCTTTGATAAATAAATCTATATATATAATGACCATAATGACCACCCAATGTTGGTCATTATGGTTATACTTGGAAAGCCAAGTGTTTCCTGAGGTGGTACTTGGTAAAAGAAGTTTGAGAACCACAAATCTACTTCATTAGGTGAGCTTGATTGACAGGTGAGTGCTGTCGTGGTAATGATAAGGGAGGGGGGATGGGGGGGGGGGGGGGGGGGTCTCGGTGTGTTCCTCTAAGTAGCAACACATAAGTCTAACCTTTAGCTGCTCGCTGAAAACCGAGCCGAAGAGAGCAGCTTTGATGATTCCAAGCCCGAGCTTATGCCGCGAGGACACACAAACATGCAGCTGCAGCCGGGCAGTGCACACCTATTTTGTAGCCTGGTGACGGATGTTGCTCATTCCTGCTAAGCCTCATGGGTAACAGGAAACAGATTTAAGATCCCTTAATCTCTGGTAACAGGTGAATAAAAGACGTGCTCTTAATCTAAGTTACAGTATGACACTTAGGTGCAGATCAGCATTTCTGCCAGTGGGTGCTCAGTGTGTGTGTACTAGTGTGGTCCCGATACCAATACGTCGGTGTACCGGTACCGGAACCAAAAGTATTTCGGTACTTTTTTAAATAAAGGGGACCACAAAAAAATGTGAATATTGCTTAATTTTAACAAAACAAATATTAGGGTACATTAAACATATGTTTCTTATTGCAATTTTATCCTTAAATAATATAGTGAACATTCTAGACAACTTGTCTTTCATTAGTAAGTAAACAAACATAAACTCATAATTAGTCTGCTGACATATGCAGTAACTTATTGTGTCATTTATCATTCTATTATTTTGTAAAAATGATCAAGGACAAGTGGTAGAAAATGAATTATTAATCTACTTGTTCATTTACTGTTAATATCTGCTTACTTTCTCTTTTAACATGTTATATCTACACTTATGTTAAATTGTAATAGTCACTTATTCTTCTGTTGTTTGATACTTTACATTAGTTTTGGATGATACCACAAATTTGGGTATCAATCTGATGCCAAGTAGATACAGGATCATATATTGGTCATATTCAAAGTCCTCATTTGTCCAGGCACATATTTCCTGAGTTTATAAACATAATATAAATTTTAAAAAATGAAAGAAGATTTTGTGATATTAGAAAATATCGATGTAATAATAGTAGTATCGACTAAATACGTTACTGTATGTGGTATCATGACCGTGGAATATTAAGTGTAGATCCACCAATGGCGTTTGTTTAAATTGTAGCGTCCTGGAAGAGTTGGTGCTTGAGGGAATTCTGGGATTTTTTTCTGTAGCGGTGCAAATATTCTTCCCAAGTGTGTTTGACCTTGCTGTTTAGTGTGGTTTTACTATACGGCACATGTTTATGACAGTGTGGGCATTGTTCATACTGCCACCTTCAGTGTGACATGTATGGCTGTTTAGAAAGTATGTCCTTCATTCACTCATGTGCAGTGTGTCCAAAGTCAAGATGATTGTGTCGTTAATTAATTATCGGGCTCAATGACAGCTTGGTTAGGCATTGCTAATTATCGACAACATTTATTGTGACCATTTTATTGTGCAAATTGTACAAAAATCCCCACCATAAGATTGATTTTTCAACAATTAATTTTAAGTTAAAGTTACAGTTAAATTACTAATAATTGTCAAACACACACACGAGGTGTGGTGAAATTTGAACTCTGCATTTGACCCCATCCCCTTGTTCACCCCCTGGGAGGTGAGGGGAGCAGTGAGCAGCAGCGGTGCCGCGCCTGGGAATCATTTTTGGTGATTTAACCACCAATTCCAACCCTTGATGCTGAGTGCCAAGCAGGGAGGTAATGGGTCCCATTTTTATAGTCTTTGGTATGAATCACGACCTACCCATCTCTGGGCGGACACGCTGACCACTAGGCCACTTTCAAAGATTGAAAGTTGTAGGCATTGTCGGCGCCTACGGTCTGACACACTAACACGCCAAACAATTCCCTCCATCAGCATTGCGGAGTAGAAATCGCTTACCACAACTCTTTGCTATTCTTAAAGCAAGCAGGCAAACATGCTGGGTGGCCGAGCGAGTCCTTGCCAATCACCTGCCTTTCTTTAGCACGTGCTTCACACTTTCCTCCTAATGCTTTCCTTACTTTCTTTTCGCCCTCCCACCAAACACACACACGCACAAATACTCCGGGAGACACATGTCACCATAAAACAGGCTGCGCTGTCAAGTTGCCTGTCACCATGCTTGTTCCTGTGCGCCATATATGAGCCCCGCTCAGCTGTTGAACCACAATTAACCCCGCACACATTGTGCACGCCGTGCTCACACACAAACACAGAAGGGCGCGCGCGCACATCTACAGATAGTTCGCACTCCGGGTCTCGCTCCTTGTCGCCGCTGTTGCCCTTTCACTATCAGCTCGCTGCAACCTAATCCGCACAGCAGGGGCCTCATTCATTCTGTCTGTCAGTGTGCAAGTGTCACCAAGTTAGTTTACAGCATTTCAATGCCTGCGCGCATCTGTCATTCCTTTCGTATGGCACGCTTGCCGGGTTTCTCCTTCGGTTAACCATCAGAAGTAAATACTTCAAAGATTTTTCTATCATTTTACCAGACGACACATCACCCACTGTGCCTAAATGTTTGCATTAAAAATTAATAAAACCCAAAATAAAGTGACACACAATCCAAATATGGTATTTCAGGCATGGCATCCAAGTAATGTGACAACAGAATGAGATCAATGATGGATGTGTGTGTGTGATTGAGAATATCAAATAATGTCAACAGAGTCATATATATTAAATGTTTTAACTTACTGTTCTATTCTTACATTATTTGCACTTTTTTTTTCCTCATATCATCAGAACCTCTGAGGTCAAAAACAGTTCTAGTGTGCCATTTTTTGGGGATTTAGAGTTTATTTTAACCCCAGGATGAAATTTCAGTTGGTTTTCTCCAAGCTTAAACTGCTGCCATCATTAAAAAAAAAAAAGTCTACTGATGTCATTATACTTTTTGTTTATTCTTTCAAAAGTTTATGTATTTCCTGTCCAATGCTGTTATTTTGGTTTCCACCTCCTGGTTGCCTTCATCACTCCTCTGGTTTGAGCACTGGGTTCCTCACCTGCCCTGATTGGGAAATAATCATTCAACCAATCAAAATTGATTTATATAGCCTTAGATACGGCAATGTTAATATTTGGTTACATGTCCCTTGGCAAATTTCACTTCAATAAGGTGCTTTTGGTAGCCATCCACAAGCTTCCGGCGAGCTTCTGGTTGAATTTATGACCACTCCTCTTGACAAAATTAATGCAGGTCAGCTACATTTGTTGGTTATCTGGCATGGACTTGTTTCTTCAGCATTGACCACATGTTGAAGCCAGGACTTTGGAAATGTAATTCAAAAACCTTAAAGGGGAATATTATCACCAGACCTATGTAAGCATCAATATATACCTTGATGTTGCAGAAAAAAGACCATATGTTTTTTTAACTGATTTCCAAACTCCAAAAGGGTGAATTTGGCGATTTAAACGCCTTTCAATTATTAGCCTGTCGAGCGATGACCTTTCATCCGTGACGTCACAACAGGAAGCCATCCGCCATTTTCTCAAACACATTACACACACCAAGTCATATCAGCTCTGTTATTTTCCGTTTTTTCGACTGTTTTCCGTACTTTGGAGACATCATGCCTCGTCGATGTGTTGTCGGAGGGTGTAACAACACGAACAGGGACGGATTCAAGTTGACTTACGTGGAGTGTGGTAATCAGATGGTCACGGCATGCTAATCGATGCTAACATGCTATTTAGGCGAGCTGTGTGTACATATTGCATTCTTATGCCTCATTTGTAGTTATATTTGCATCCAGCCTTTCCCTCCACCCATATTTAATGCCAAGCAAACACATACCAATCGACGGATTCAAGTTGCACCAGTGGTCAAAAGATGTGAAAGTCCCTCGTTTGTTCTGCACACTTTACCAACAATAGCGATGCTACGACAGAGAGGGCACAGAGATGTGTGGATATCCTGCGACACTCAAAGCAGATGCTTTTCCAACGATAAAGTCAACAAAATTGCAAAGGTGAGTTTTGTTGATGTTATTGACTTATGTGCTAATCAGACATATTTGCTCACGGCGTGACTGAAAGCCAATCGATGCTAACATGCTATTTAGGCTAGCTGTATGTACATATTGCATCATTATGCCTCATTTGTAGCCATATTTGCATCCAGCCTTTCCTTCCACCCACATTTAATGCCAAACAAACACATACCAATCAACAGATTCAATTTGCACCAGTGGTCAAAAGATGCATTCGTTGGTTAGAAGGCGATCACCGAATTTGTCCTCGTTGCCGCTGTCTGTCGTGATAAGGCTCAATAGCTTCAGTTTCTTCTTCAATTTCGTTTTCGCTATCTGCCTCCACACTCTTAACCATCCGTTTCAATACATGCGTAATCTTTTGAATTGCTTAAGCCGCGGAAATCCGAGTCTGAAGCCGAGCTAAAGTCGCTATACCTTTCTGTTCTATCCGCCATGTTTGTTTGTATTGGCTTTATGCAGTGACGTCCCAAGAAAATGGACGGGTGGATATAGCGATGGTGAAAATCAGGCACTTTGAAGCCGTTTTTCGGGATATTGCCTGATGGGTAAAATGTTGAAAAAAACTTTGAAAAATAAAATAAGCCACTGGGAACTGATTTTTATTAGTTTTAACCCTTCAGAAATTGTGATAACGTTCCCCTTTAATTCTAGCTTGATCTAACTATTATTTTTACCACATTTGATGTGTGTTTGGGGGTCATTGTCTTGTTGGAACACCCAACTGCGCCAAAGACCCAACCTCCGGGCTGATGATTTTAGGTTGTCCTCAAGAATTTGGAGGTAATCCTACTTTTTCATTGTCCCATTTACTCTCTGTAAAGCACCAGTTCTATTGGCAGCAAAACAACCCAAGAGCACAATGCTACCACCACCATGCTTGATGGTAGGATGGTGTTCCTGGGATTGAAGGCTTCACCTTATCTCCTCCATACATATTGCTGGGTATTGTGGCCAAACAGCTCAATTTTTGTTTCATCTGACATCACATGGACAAAGATGAGACCTTCTGGAGGAAAGTTCTGTGGTCAGATGAAACAAAATTTGAACTGTCTGGCCACAAAACCCGGCACCGCGGCCACCGCTGCTGCTCACTGCTCCCCTCACCTCCCAGAGGGTGATCAAGAGTGATGGGTCAAATGCAAAGAATGATTTCGCCACACCTCGTGTGTGTGTGACAATCATTGGTTCTTTAACTTAATATGTTTGGAGGAGAAAAGGTGAGGTGAGGCCTTTAATACAGGTAAACAAATATTCAGTCCAAGACTGGGCCCTGGAGAGGGGGTCCAGACTGAGGCCAAGGAAAAATAAACTCATAGCCATAGCACACATTAAAATGTATTTAAGAGGGAGACATCAAAGAACACAAAGGACATTAAAGACATTAAAAGAGCAGAGCTGATGCAACCAACTGCCACTGCAGCAGTGCCATTTCTACATAAAGCTACAAAAGTAAAACATCCAAAAATAAAACAAAATTATTAACCAATAAAATATATTGCGCACACACAATTGCACCACGCATAGACAAGCAACCAAGGAAAAAGATCATTTCAAAACCCAAATACACTGTGGTAGCCTCTGCCGTGTTCCACGCCATTGTCTGCTGGGGTGGGGGGAGCATGTTCAGAGACAGGAGCAGACCCAACAAAGCAACCAAGAGAGCGGACTTCACCCTCGGCCGCCAACTAACTCTTGGCCAGGGTCCAGTGGGATGAGCAAGGATGCATCCAAGGAGGCCAAGGTGTTCGATACTGGGCTATATAAGTCTCTCTCTCTCTCTCTCTCTCTCTCTCTCTTTCTCTCTCTCTCTCTCTCTCTCTCTCTCTCTCTCTCTCTCTCTCCATCCATCCATCCATTTTCTACCGATTGTCCCGTTTGAGGTTGTGGGGGTGCTGGAGATCACAGCTACATTCGAGAGAAGGCGGTGTACACCCTGGACAAGTTGCTACCTCCTCGCAGGGCTAACACAGATAAACAGACAACATTCACACTCACATTCACACACTAGGGACAATTTGGTGTATAGTATATAACATTTGGTGTACAGTATATAAAAGGTGAGAAACAGGTAAAGGCTGTTTCTCACCTTTTTTGTAAGGGGCGCCGGAAGTTGGCAGACCCGTCAGCGATCCTGTTCTGTCTCCCTGTAATGATTGTCTGATCTTGAATGGGATTGTGCTGAAAATTATAACTTCCCCTCAGGGATTAATAAAGTATTTCTGATTCTGATTAATCACAACTGTCTCAAAGGCTTTTATAAACTCACAACCCACATTTGGAGAAGGAAAACTCAAAACATCCCAGCTAGGGAAAAAGAAGAAATCTTGAGAATGTCGGGACCCCCTTTTCAGGATAATCGGCTGCAAGGGATGTCTGGTGGGTATAATTGTTGATTTGTTGAATTAATACATAATGTGGGAGTCCAGTCCATCGGGAAGTCAACAGGTAGTCAGTGGGGGATCTTCTTCCGGGCTCAGCCAGGTCAGCCCACAGCTGTGCATGGAATAGTGGTGCACTCTGGGTCACAACTCGGGTCAGCAAACACATCACCAGTAACTCTTCAGAAATGATCAGTGGCCGTCTGGCATCTTCTCCCAGCAGGAGAGAAGGTGCATGGGGCTAGAGCAGAAAAGCGGCAGCTCAGCTGTTCTAAAAAGGGGTCTAGCAAAAATCTAAAATATATAATGAGTTTTGGACTTGAATGCTTGAAGGACACGGCTGTCTCTAGTTTGCCAATTAGGAAGTCTCTTAAGCCACCCTCGTCCATAGGATGGGGCTAGATCATTGTTTTGTGCCATTGACAGTCACAGAATAGTATTTGGCTTCTCTGTGCCGCATAGCCTTTTCCTTTGCTACCGATTTTTGGAAGTCTTTTCAACTCACCTGTGGTCCATTCCTTATATTACCGCATTCATAGTCCCAAGGTTGTACTCCTTAAATTGACTTTTTACCTGCACTTAGCCTTCCACCTCTGCATCGTAAGCAACACTGCCAGACCGTAACTAATTTAAAAATGTTACGCAGTAGATGTAAACAATTCTCCAAATGTGTACAAGATGGAAACTGGACAACATTTTTCTGGAAATATATGCAGCCTTTCCCATAAAGTCATGGACTTTCAGTAGCCCGCCAGGAATACATTTAGACCGTAATGAATAGATTTGGTGCTGCATGTTAGGTGTCTGTATGCATCGTGAGAGTATAAGAAGACTTTACAGAAGGCATCAGAGTTGCCAACTAGTAGAGTCTTTGGTTCGGTAGAAAGGCGTACCAAATTTCCGAAGTGTTTCTTGTGTCCTGCATTGCATCTGTCATCAAATACAAGCAGTCACAAGTATTTTCCCCGGATGTGGAGGTCTAGACATGCAGGGCGCAAGCCAGAACCTAGACCTGAGGTCATCTGTCCTCGAAAGGACATGGATTAACACATATTTTACTAGTACTATCTATATATCTATCCATCTATCTATCTATCCATCTATCCATCTATCCATCTATCCATCTATCTATCTATCTATCTATCTATCTATCTATATTTTCCAATGCATTCTGTCTTGGGCCTTATTTTCATTGAAACTTAGTCCCTTTTGCCCATGACATACTGTATTTCGTTGCATCTGCACATCTTTGAAGATTGTGTATATCGAAAGTTGATTTTCAACCCTTCTTTTCCGACTCATTCCAAAAATAATAACAATGAGGAAGAGGAAAGGTGTGTGGATATCTCCTTATTAGACTATAGTATTACCTTTAAACTGAGATCTCGTCGTTGAACAGGATTTGACATTAACAGTCTACATAAAAGACTTGCATCACGTTTATGATGTCGTTTGAAGCTACTGCCCTGCCTCACTATTTTCCACATTTTCTCTGTCAAATGCATTCTGAAAATTCACAAACATGGTATGTAATTTCTGCAAAAATTCATTGCGCCATTTTTAAGATTATTTTCAAGAAACGTATGGCATCTGTGCATGATCTTCTTCTTCTGAATGCTGGTTGGTCGAGGTGTGCTCTAGTTTGACAAGTCAGAGGAGTGTGCATTGCCACCTTTGTGAAAGGTTCCAAACAACTCCTCAAGCGTATGCATAGCCTTTGACTGGCAGGATTCATGACTATAGTGCTAAGCAAAGCTCGGAGACACTCTTCAGTTGTTTGGTAGTACTTGCACTTGTTGTTGTTGTTCCCGGTGAAAAAAGCTAAACAAAACAAAATTATAGCTAGAATGAATGTGCGCATTATATGCTAAACATTACAATACTGGGAGAAGAACATATATATAAACATATATATAATTATTCAGCACACACAGTGTGATCTATCCAGGCTGAAACGGTTCTGCGGCCGCTGTTTTATGTCTTAATTTAATTTGTCTAGAAAGGACGTGTAAACTAGCAATAGTGCAAAAGTTACTGTGAGATTTTTTTTATAATTTTTTTTCCCCTTGGCCTCAGTCCGGACCCCCTCTCCAGGGGCCCAGGCTTAGACCGATTCTTTTATTTTATTTTATTTTATTTTATAAATAAATGATAAATGGGTTGTACTTGTATAGCGCTTTTCTACCTTCAGGGTACTCAAAGCACTTTGACACTATTTCCACATTTACCCATTCTCACACACATTCACACACTGATGGAGGGAGCTGCCATGCAAGGCACCAACCGGCACCCATCAGGAGCAAGGGTGAAGTGTCTTGCTCAGGACACAACGGACGTGACGAGGTTGGTACTAGGTGGGATTTGAACCAGGGACCCTCGGGTTGCGCACGGCCACTATCCCACTGCGCCACGCCGTCCATTTTAATCTTCTATTTTTTTCTCCCATAAACGGTTTAACCTTTACTAAAAGACAAAGGTGATAAAAACACGATTTTAAAACACCATTGACTTGTTTGTCTAGTTTAAAATCGCTGTCTATAGTGACGCCAAAGCTAGTGACTTTGGGACACACATAATTTTGCAATGGTCCCAAGTCAGTGAGGGCCGGACCAAAAACTAAAATTTCCGTTTTTCCCTCATTCATTATTAAATAAAATAAATAAATAAAGTACTATCTAATCTAATCTAATCTAATCTAATCTAATCTAATCTAATCTACTATGCTTTTGTTTTCTACATTTAAAACACTACATGACATGTAATGGTGATTCTTTGGTCAAAATGTTGCATGGATGATGTTTTACAGACTATTTTCAGGCCGTCTTTTCTGACCTGCGCCGTAGGTCATCGTATTTACGTGCCTCCACTTCCACAGCGTCTTTTCCCCGCCAACCATGTTGTAGTTTTAGTTCTTCCATATCAATTCTACTGACAGATACACATTACAACTATGTATTCTTTGTATTGGAAATGCCAACAGCAGAGGAGGCATGTGCATGTACGAGCCATGCTGCCTCACAACGAGAGGATAGAGAAAAAGAAGGAGCTTCTTGACCACAGCATCAAACTACAATAGTGTACTTGCACAAAGCCTTTGGGTAAATTTCTACCTTATATGGAGCTAGCCGCTGACGTCACAACTCGGAAAAATATCACAAATTGGAAAAATACCAAATGGCTTGTTAGGAGGAAGGAAATATAAATATTGCCTCAATGCCTACATGTTTTTAGTTCAAATCTTCGAGACTTCTGCAGATCCCAATTACCCAAAACATGTACTAATAAGTAAGAAAAGTTGGTTTAAGGGGCTCATTAAAACAAATTCCCTTCAGATTTGGTGGCGGTTTTTAATTGACCTTCATTTTGTCATGTATAAGAGATATTACTGTTTACATTTATCCTATATGAAAAAAAACCTTCTAAAACCTTTTCTCGCAGGTAGTGCCAGGATCGACAATGAGCAAAGTGCGCTAAAAAAGTGTTGTAGATGCACTGCAGGACTGCATCTAAAATGTATTTATTTAAGTAGAACGGCCTGCACCAGTTATCAAATGCACACGCAGTCTTAGTAGATTACATTTAACATTCCCACTTTTATAGATTGAACACACTGTTTAGTGCGTGGTATTTGGATCTTACAAAAACCCCCAAACCAGTGAAGTTGGCACATTGTGTAAATTGTAAAAAATAAAAACAAAATACAATGATTTGCAAATCCCTTTCAACTTATATTCAATTGAATAGACTGCAAAGACAAGATACCTAACGTTTTTGCAAATATTACCTCATTGGGAATTTGATACCTACAACATGTTTTAAAAAAGCTGGCACAAGGGGCAAACATGATTGAGAAAGTTGAGGAATACTCATCGGGCATTTATATGGAAAATTCCACAAGTGAACAGGCTAATTGGGAACAGGTGGGAGCAATGATTGGGTATAAAATCAGCTTCCATGAAATCTTCAGTCATTCACAAACAAGGATGGGGCGAAGGGTCACCACTTTGTGAACAAATGTGTGAGCAAATTGTCGAACAGTTGAAGAACAACATTTTGCAACGAGCTATTGCAAGGAATTTAGGAATTTCATCATCTACGGTCCATAATATCATCAAAAGGTTCAGAGAATCTGGAGAAATCACTGCACGTAAGTGATGATAGTAATAATCTTCGATCCATCAGGGGGTATTGAATTTAAAAGCAAAATCAGTGTGTAAACGATATCACCACATGGGCTCAAGGACACTTCAGAAAACCACTGTCAGTAACTACAGTTGTCGCTACATCTGTAAGTGCAAGTTAAAATGCTACTATGCAAAGTCAAAGCCATTTATCAACAACACCCAGAAACGCTGCCGGCTTCGCTGGGACCGAGCTCATCTAAAATGGACTGATACTAAGTGGAAAAGTATTCTGGGGTCTGATGAGTCCACATTTCAAATTACTTTTGGAAACTGTGGACATCGTGTCCTCCGTAACAAAGAGGAAAAGGACCTCCGGATTGTTATAGGCACAAAGTTCAAAAGCCAGCATCTATGGAGGTGTATTAATGCCCAAGTCATGGGTAACTTACAGGTCTGTAAAGGCACCATTAATGCTGAATGGTACATACAGGTTTTGGAGCAACATACTGTATGTTGTCATCCAAGCAATGCTATCATGGACACCCCTGCTTATTTCTGCAAGACAATGCCAAGCCACGTGTTACAACAGAGTGGCTTCAAAGTAAAAGAGTGCCTGCCTGTAGTCCAGACCTCTCTCCCATTGAAAATGTGTGGCGCATTATGAAACCTCAAATACCAAAATGGAGACCAATAACTGTTGAACAACTTAAACTGTACATCAAGCAAGAATGGGAAAGAATTCCACCTGAAAACCTTCTCAAATTGGTCTCCTCAGTTTCCAAATGTTTACTGAGTGTTGCTAGAAGGAAAGGCCATGTAACACAGTGGTAAAAATGCCCCATGGGCCAACTCTTTGCAATGTGTTGCTGCCATTAAATCTTAAGTTAATAATTATTTGAAAAAAATAAAGTGTCTCAGTTCAAACATTAAATATGTTATCTTTGGAGTCTATTCAATTGCATATAAGTTGAAAAGGATTTGCAAATCATTATATTTTTTATTTATTTACGGATTACACAATGTTCAAACTTCACTGGTTTTGGGTTTTGTAGTAGATCAGGTCTTTCTTGTAAGAAAAAACTGAAACGTTCATACAAATAATTAATACAAACACAAACATTTGCCTTTGCGTACAACATTTTCAAATGAATTCAATACATGTGTCATGGTCAATAATGCAAACTTTCAGCTGTTTTGATGTTGGTCAAGAATACAAAATTGTAAATACTTAGCTGTAAACCCCTTTCAGTTGTGGTAAATGATTTCCTTGGAGGATGAACTATGGATATGTTTTTGTTTGTATTTCCATCCAATTCCAATTCTACAACCACTACTAATACTAATGCATGTGTTACTTCATATCTTTAATAGATTTGACTAAAACTGTTGAGCAGGTAAAAAACACTTAAAACCTACCAGATCACTGCAAAATTCACAATGCAACTGAGGGTCAATTTTACTCAACACATTACAAGCCCCACCCCAGCCACTCCATCACCATTTCTATAGTGATCTGATAGAGATATTACCTAAATGGCTGGCAGGCTGTGAGCTGCTAACTAAATGCTAATATGTGTCAGCGCACGCCTGGGGATTTATTACTCGCCATCTGCTCACCAGCGTACAGTACAATGTTAGCTTTGATCGAGACCACCCTGTTCATTCTTTCCAATTACTCGTTTGAGGAGAAATTAGCACAAAGTTCTTCTTTGCTTTAATCTTTCAGACCTAATCTTATGTGTTCATAAAAAGAGTCATTGATTTTGCATTCCAAAGCTCCATTATTGTCTTCCAAATTATGTTTGTAAACTGGATTTTGATTTCAATAACGCATATGCATACGAGTATAGCTATGCAATTTTGTTTGATTGATTGAGAAGTTTATTGAAATCTTAAAGAATTGAATCCATGTAATGCTTTAAAAAGGCAAATATATGGCACAAAAAGCCAAAAGGCTTATTTCCATTGTGGTCCATTAAATATTCATCACAATTGATACATTCAATAATAAAAGATATATAACCTGTAACATGTATATAAAAAAAATACGTTAAAAAAGGGGATAAACTATGTAGAAACCCCGTTTCCATATGAGTTGGGAAATTGTGTTGGATGTAAATATAAACGGAATACAATGATTTGCAAATCATTTTCAACCCATATTCAGTTGAATATGCTACAAAGACAACGTATTTGATGTTCAAACTGATAAACATTTTTTATTTTTTTTGCAAATAATCATTAACTTTAGAATTTGATGTCAGCAACACGTGACAAAGAAGTTGGGAAAGGTGGCAATAAATACTGATAAAGTTAAGGAATGCTCATCAAACACTTATTTGGAACATCCCACAGGTGTGCAGGCTAATTGGGAACAGGTGGGTGCCATGATTGAGTAAAAAAACAGCTTCCATGAAATGCTAAGTAATTCACAAAAAAGGATGGGGCAAGGGTCACCAATTTGTAAGCAAATTGCCGAATAGTTTTAGAACAACATTCCATTTTCTACCGCTTGTCCCTTTTGGGGTCGCGGGGGTGGTGGAGCCTATCTCAGCTGCATTTGTCAGGGATACACCCTGGACAAGTCACCACCTAATCGGAGGGCCAACACAGACTTAATTGGCCCTAGTGAGTGAATGTGAGTGTGAACAATATACAAACTTGTATATATATATATATATATATATATATTTTTTTTTTTTAATGCAAGCATAAACGTTGTTTTAAGCAGTAATCTGGTGGAACATTTAAAAACAGAATGAAATAATACAGCGGGGATCTTCAATTGTAATCACCATTAGACGTGTGTTGACAAAAAAAGGTAAGGTGGACTAGTTAAGTTTTTACGCAATGACTAGTGTCTGTTTACGCACTGAAATCAGAAAGGACGCGCATTTCCAGAAGTATGCGCGTCCTTGCGACGCAGATTTTATTACATTTTTTACCGACCGTGCTTTCTTCAGGTCAAAACTCATGTTGACTTGTTTTTATTATCGATTATTGGTTTCTGCCAGTGTTTTGTTTCGTTTATTAAGTTAAAAGTTAAAGTACCAATGAGTATCACACATACACTAGGTGCGGTGCTGCATTTGCCCCATCCCCTTGTTCACCCCCTGGGAGGTGAGGGGAGCAGTGAGCAGCAGCGGTGGCCGCGCTCGGAAATCATTTTTGGTAATTTAACCCCCAATTCCAACCCTTGATGCTGAGTGCCAAGCTGGGACTATTTTTATAGTCTTCGGTATGACTCGGTCGGGGTTTGAACTCACAACCTACCGATCTCAGGGCGGCCACTGAGCAGGTTTATAAATACGCGGAGTCAACTTTCGGTCCCCGTTTATTACCTTTTTATTGGTCGACTTAAAAGTACTGAACTTTCCGGTAAAATGTCTTCAATTTTGATTTGCCAAAAGTTTTAACAATCACAAATAAATGCTTTAAAATGTAATATCGGAAATTATTGGTATCGGTTTCAAAAAGTAAAATTAATTACTTTTTAAAACGCCGCTGTACGGAGTGGTACACGGACACAGGGAGAAGGACAGAGCAGTTGCGTCTCCCAGTCATACTTGCCAACCCTCCCAATTTTCCCAGGAGACTTCCGAATTTCAGTGCCTCTCCCGAAAATCTCCCAGGGCAACCATTCTCCCGAATTTCTCCCGATTTCCACCCAGACAACAATATTGGGGGCGTGCTTTTGCGTGCCGGCCCAATCACATAATATCTATGGCTTTTCACACACACAAGTGAAACCGTAAAGAACTTTAACACTGTTACAAATATGCGCCACACTGTGAACCCACACCAAACAAGAATGACAAACACATTTCGGCAGAACGTCTGCACCGTAACCCAACATAAACACAACAGAACAAATACCCAGAACCCCTTGCAGCACTATTTCTTCCGGGACGCTACAATACACACCCCCACCCCCCAACCCCGCCCACCTCAACCTCCTCATTCTCTCTCAGGGAGACCATGTCCCAAATTCCAAGCTGCTGTTTTGAGGCATGTTAAAAAAAAATAATGGACTTCTTGACTTCAATAATAAAAATGGCAGTGCCATGTTGGCATTTTTTTCCATAACTTGAGATGATTTATTTACGGAAACCTTGTTACATTATTTAATGCATCCAGCGGGGCATCACAGCAAAATTAGGCATAATAATGTTTTAATTCCACGACTGTATATATCGGTATCGGTAGATATCGGAATCGGTAATTAAGAGTTGGACAATATCGGAATATTGGATATGGGCAAAAAAAGCCATCTCTCATCACAAATACTGCATTTCTAGTATTAGGTCTCCCGCGTGTTACTGTTTTTGTCATGGCAAGCAACAAACCCTGAAAGCAAAGCTGAAAAGTGGCTTCAGGAGCCACTTTTTGGCAAATGGCTCACTTATGAAGATGGAAAGATGTTTTGCACGCCATGTGAACGGGCTAAGAAAAAGAACACTTTTACGACCGGATGCACTGATTTTCAAAGATCCAGCCTCACCAGCCACCAAGAAACATCATGTAGCATCTTTCCTGCATGTCTGCTCCCAGACCGTGGTCGAGGAGCGCTGGGGGAGACGTTCCCTCCAGGGCCGGTGTAATGTCGGGGATAACACCCTCCACTTTACCTGGCAGTGGTTCCCTACAGTTCCGCTCTTTGGTGGGAATGACGAGGCTGTCGATTTGTTACAACTTTTTATATGTTTTCCACAAAGCAAATCGGACATCCGCCATGCTATTAACACTCCTGAACATGCCAGCACTCCCTCTCCTAACTTGCCCACTCACTTACTCACGTCACTCATCCCACACATTTCCGTTCTTTGGGTTTTAAACGACTGATGATCATCAGACAGGTGAAAATATTCTATTATATTTGTCATATGCATGTATGCCCTGGCACACGATTATCATAATTTCATGACTGAAGCAAAAACATTTTTTACGCTTTCATACTGAAATATACGGAGCCCCTAAAGCAGGGATGTCCAAAGTGCGGCCCGGGGGCCATTTATGGCAGGCAGCCAGATTTTTATTGCCCCGCAGCAAACTCTATAGACAAACCAAACCGGTCCCAAATCAGAACAAAAAACTATGAAAAACTGTAAAAGACAAAATCCCCCCGAAATGGGACCTGAAAACCAAAACGGCTGACAACCTAAGCGTCTCACTGTATGACAGGAGTAGGAAACCTACGGCTCTCGGGCCAGATGTGGCTCTTTTGATGACTGCATCTGGCTCTCAGATAATTCCGCTGGTAGTCACAGTATTAAAAAAATGTTCAAAATATAAAACCTTCTCATGCATCTGAATCCATCCATCTACCGCACCTGTTCAATAAGTCACATTAATGGTCAAAACTATTTTATTAATTATTGGTTAGCTTCAGAATAACAATGTTTTTAAAAAGAATAGGAGATGCACACATTTAGTTGTTATAATCTGGGAAAGTCTGAATGAAATAGGAGGCATAGAATTCTCTCGTCAGAGCGTGGGACGACACTGTAGAAGAGTACAAGTCTACGGCTTTCTCCTCATTGAGCTAAATTGAATCCAGTCTCGGTTTGATTCCTTGCTTCTTGTCTGTGTAATATATGTCCTCAATGTTTGAACCTGACAGTTGTATTCAGTGTTAAAAATATTATATGGCTCTCACGGGAATACATTTTAAAATATTTGGCTTTCATGGCTCTTTCAGACAAAAATGTTCCTGACCCCTGCTGTATGAGGTCGTTTCTTGTGAGATATGATAGGTTTTCGAGTGTACTAAAGCTCTCAAAAGCATTTCAGTTTTCCGATAACACTCACCAGTATATATATTAGGAGTGTGGGGGAAAATCGATTCGAATACGAATCGAATCGAATACGTTGTGCGATTCAGAATCGATTCTCATTTTTAAAAAATCAATCTTTTTTTTTTATCAATCCAACAAACCACTACACAGCAATACCATAACAATTCAATCCAATTCCAAAACCCAAGCTGACCCTGCAACACTCAGAACTGCAATAAACAGAGCAATTGAGAGGAGACACAAACACGACACAGAATAAACCAAAAGTAGTGAAACAAAAAGTAATATTATCAACAACAGTATCAAAATTAATTAAGATTTCAGCACAGAAGTGATTAAAAATCTCTCATTGACATTATCATTAGACATTTATAAAATTTAAAAAAAAAGAACAATAGTGTCACAGTGGCTTACACTTGCATCGCATCTCATAAGCTTGACAACACACTGTGTCCAATGTTTTCACAAAGATAAAATAAGACATATTTTTGGTTCGTTTAATAGATTAAACAAATTTACGTCATTGCAATCAGTTGATAAAACATTGTCCTTTACACTTATAAAAGCTTTTTTTTTTTTTGTCTACTACTCTGCTTGCATGTCAGCAGACTGGGGTAGATCCTGCTGAAATCCTATGTATTGAATTAATACAGAATCGTTTTGAATCGGAAAAAATATCGTTTTTGAATCAAGAATCGAATCGAAAAAATCGATATATTATCGAATCGTGACCCCAAGAATCGATATTGAATCGATATTGAATCAAATGGTGGGACACCCAAAGATTCACAGCCCTATATATATATATATATATATATATATATATATATATATATATATATATATATATATATATATATATATATATATGTATAACTTCAATAAATGTACTTCAGTGGATTTTTTTTAGCCATTTCTCTAATTTAAATGTTTCACCAATAACATATTGAGGTATATTTAACTTTGAAAACATTGTTAAAAATGTCATGCTGGGTGAGCGAGTTCCATCCAATTGCTTGAACACAGTCTGACATTTAATAGAAGACAGAGATAATGAAGTGACTATTTCTAAGTGATCTATATGGATCTGTTAAGGAAAATAGTGAACTTTGTGAAGGATTCCATCCAATCCATCTGTCTAAACAAGTTTATTCTAGCATTTGTCTTCCCACTGGATACTGCGGCCTTCCGGGCATGCCTAATGCCATTTGATGAAACCGTAAAGATTCTCCATATCTTTTACCCGCTAAAAGGCTAATTGCTGCTCTGTAGTCAGATTTACGTCCTCCTCGCTCTCCTTTATGCGACAGGCATCTGTAAGCCCTCTCACAGCCGGTCTCCAAAGGGATGTATGTTATGATCCTGTGTCAGGTAAATCAATCCTTATCAATTTTAAAGTTCAGATTTGTATTTCATTGCTTACTGGGGAGCATCTTGTGTAAATGACCATTCTTGTTCTTTTTTCCTATACCCTGGTGTCTTCTACCATCTGTGACCATATTGATTGTGTGCGGCTACCATGTGGATTTTATTTATTTTTTTGCCTCACTGTGGCTCCCCAGGCAGTTGTCAGCAAGTGCCTGAAGACATCGCTGAGTTAAATAATGCTAACAAGAGACACAGATCTATCCCAATGCAGACTGACATTAACACGCTCCAGCAAATACAGCGTCTCTGCCGTCTCGGAGAAGACCCCAGGTGAGGGTCAAAAGTGGGTTAGACTTTGGGTGTGCCGTAGGAATTGAAATTATCGCTATTATATTAACCAACCACTTTTGAGTGTATGTTATGTCCTGTTGCCATATCCGTTGTAGGAGTGAATAAATAAAATGTTTCTTATTCAGTATATTTACATATTGATATCAACAGTGGTTGACAGGGCAAATGTATCCAACACACCAAAACCATGCATAAAAGAAAAGCTGAAACATCTTGAATCGTGCTTTCAAAGAAAAAATCAGAAGTTATCCGAGCTACGCGAGATGCAACACCTGAGGGAAATGTGTCTTTAGATATTTAAGACGTAATACGTAATAAACAGAACAGCAACATACAAAACTCAACAGGTATAGATTTTCCTTCGTCTCACTGGTAATCAAAGCACTAAAGAACAGAAAACTACTGTAATAACCGGATGCAATAACAATGATTAATAGATAGATAGATAGATAGATAGATAGATAGATAGATACTGTAGATAGATAGATAGATAGATAGATAGATAGATGGATAGATAGATAGTACTTTATTAGTGTTAACTAATATTCTTTGAGTTAGGGCTGGGCGATATGGCCTTTTAATAATATCTCGATATGTTTAGGCCATGTCACGATATGCGATATATGTCTCGATATTTTGCCTTAGCCTTGAATGAACACTTGATGCATATTATCACAGCAGTATGAGGATTCCATGTGTCTACAATAAAACATTCTTGTTCATACTGCATTGATATATGCTCATTTTAAACTTTCATGCAGAGAGGGAAATCACAACTAAGTCAGTTGACCAAAACTGTATTTATTAAACAGTTATTAAGCAGTGGCACAAACATTCATGTCATTTCCAAAACAGAAAGTGCAAGATTGTCAGAGACATTTTAAAACAAGCTATTAGTGCACTTTTGTGCATGATGTCACTAAGATGACATATCAAAACAACACTAAAATTAAGTGTAATTATTGTACAGAACACCACTACAAAAGTTTAAAACAAATAAAGTGCACTTTTGTGCATGATGTCATACAAGATATTTCACTAATTGTCAAATAAAAATGAGCTCCATAATAGGAAATCAAATCGCTATGTGGTAGGTTACTGTGGACGTTATCTCCTTATGTTGTTCACTATTTTTTTCATAGGGTGTTGATGTGGAAATGGTTGCCTCTGCATTTTGTTTGTGTG
The DNA here is from genome assembly GCF_033978795.1 of Nerophis ophidion. NCBI lineage: Eukaryota > Metazoa > Chordata > Actinopteri > Syngnathiformes > Syngnathidae > Nerophis > Nerophis ophidion. The sequence continues at coordinate 30,809,150 of NC_084632.1, read as the reverse complement.
GCACCGAACGGAGATGTTGAAATGCGGAGTAAGCACTCTTCATTCTCTAGCAGGTGACTTTTCAAATGATGCTACAAATTAGCAATGCTGCTACTTTTCGTAGCAAGGCTTCTGCCCCACACTTGACAAATTACGGTTGTCTGTTCGACAAATTCCCGCTTGAAGCCAAACCACCACCAGACGGTAGACCCCCTGCGTTTTTTCTTCGGAATTGATTCTTATGTATGTAAGAAGGTGCGCTTGCTTTAATGCCAACAGCTAAAAGCGTGAGAACGTATACTCGAATATCACGATATAGTCATTTTCTATATCAAACCTGCGATATATCGAGTATATTCCTATATCGCCCAGCCCTACTTTGAGTCATTTTCTTTTCCATCTTGTCAAGTAAACATTGAAGTGCTAAAGATGAAGTAGAGAGTGGCTTCGACATCCACAGGGTGTGTAAGTCAGTCCTCTTGTGTGTGTACAGTGGGAGGCGTAGTTGTGAGGCCGCCAAATAGTAAACTAATGGTTCAGCGCTAACTGTTCACTAAGTGGGTGGGACAAGGATGGCCTGACCTGGCTGGCCTTCCCACCAGTCCCCTCTAACAGCTTTGGCCTCGGGGTCAGCTCAATTTCCCCACTGCTGAGTGGTCATTATGGAGCATAGCTTTGATAAATGCCCACGGCTGCTGCTGCACATCTCTGAAGTGCAGAAATCTCTTGTGCACTCACATGGGCACACAGGGAAGAAAACTGGAGGAAAAACAGACCCAAAAAAAGCAGAAGAGGAAGATGATTGCAGAACCAATAGCAAAATAAAAGGAAGAAAACAGACTGAAACCCAAGCAAAATACAACGCAGATATCAATGTTGATTGTGTGTGCTTGGGTCAGGTCGCCTAGCAACCAAAAAACCCCCACACGAAACAAGATAAGAGGACAGTGGTGATTCAAACCAAAAAATGTGTATCTATCCATCCGTTCATTTCTACCGCTTGTTCCTCTCAGGGTCGCGGGGGTGCTGAAGCCTAGACCAGCCGTCTGGGAATAGGTTGATTTGTAACACTAAATGGGCCCTAGTGTGTGAATGTGAGTGTTAATGTTGTCTGTCTATCTGTGTTGGCCCTGTGATGAGGTGGCGACTTGTCCAAGGTATACCCTGCACTTTATTTTTTCAGGAGTGTTTCAAACATACTGCAAATAAAAGAAATGCAAGTAACAGCAACCAAATGTTAAAGTTAAAAGTTAAAGTACCAATGATAGTCACACACACACTAGGTGTGGCGAAATTATTCTCTGCATTTGACTCATCACCCTTGATCACCCCCTGGGAGGTGAGGGGAGCAGTGGGCAGCAGCGGTAGCTGCGCCCGGAAATTATTGTTGTTGATGTAACCCCCATTTCCAACCCTTGATGCTGAGTGCCAAGCAGGGAGGTAATGGGTCCCATTTTAATAGTCTTTGGTATGACTCGGCCGGAGTTTGAACTCACAACCTACCGATCTCAGGGCGTACACTCTAACCACTAGGCCACTGAGTACAGTTCCAATTTTTACTGTTACTTTTCTCTCCCACAAACAGTACATCCAGGATCTTAAAGGGAAACATTATCACCAGACTTATGGAAGCGTCAATATATACCTTGATGGTGCAGAAAAAAGACCATATATTTTTTTAACCGATTTCCGAACTCTAAATGGGTGAATTTTGACGAATTAAATGCATTTCTGTTAATCGCTCTGGAGGCGATGACGTCAGAATGTGACGTCACCGAGGTAATACAGCCGCCATTTTCATTTTCAACACATTGTAAACATTGGGTGTCAGCTTTGTTATTTTCCGTTTTTTCGACTATTTTTTGGAACCTTGGAGACATGCCTCGTCGGTGTGTTGTCGGAGGGTGTAACAACACTAACAGGGAGGGATTCAAGTTGCACCACTGGCCCGAAGATGCGAAAGTGTCTGCCGCCAGACCCCCATTGAATGTGCCAGAGTGTCTCCACATTTTATTAGCGATGACAGCCATGACACAGAGATGTATGCATAACCTGCAGATGCATTTGCGACGATAAAGTCAACGAAATCACAAAGGTGAGTTTTGTTGATGTTGACTTATGTGTTAATCAGAAATATTTGGTCGCGGCGTGACTGCCAGCTAATCGATGCTAACATGCTACGCTAATCGACGTTAACATGCTATTTACCGGCGGTGCTAAAGCAGACATGGCACAGAGATGTATGGATAACCTGCAGATAAATTTGCAACGATAAAGTCAATGAAATCACAAAGGTGAGTGTTGTTGATGTTGACTTATGTGCTAATCAGACATATTTGGTCGCGGCGTGACTGCCAGCTAATCAATGCTAACATTCTATGCTAATCGACGCCAACATGCTATTTACCGGCGGTGCTAAAGCAGACATAGCACAGAGATGTTTGGATAACCTGCAGATGCATTTGCAACGATAAAGTCAACGAAATCACAAAGGGGAGTTTTGTTGATGTTGACTGACAGCTAATCGATGCTAATATGCTATGCTAATCGATTTTAACATGCTATTTACCGGTGGTGCTGAAGCAGACATGGCACAGAGATGTATGGATAACCTGCAGATGCATTTGCAACTATATTACGTTTCCTTCCACCCACATTTAATGCGAAAAAAACCACTAACCAATCGACGGATTTGAGTTGCTCCATTATCACAAAATGCGAAAGTCCTGATCGTTTGGTCCACACATTTTACCGGCGATGCTAATGCAGCTATTCGGCCATGCTATGGCTATGAATGGCGTCAATAGCTATTCGCTCAATAGCTTCAGTTTCTTCTTCAATACTTTCATACTCCAACCATCCGTTTCAATACATGCGTAATCTGTTGAATCGCTTAAGCCGCTGAAATCCGAGTCTGAATCCTAGCTAATGTCGCCATATCTTGCTGTGGTATTCACAATTGTTTGTTTACATTGGCAGCACTGTATGGCGTCACAGAGAAATGGATAGTCGCATCGCAAATAGCGAAAATCAAGCACTGTAAAGCTTTTTTTAGGAATATTCCGAGACCGGTAAAATTTTGAAAATAACTTCAAAAAATACAACAAGCCACTGGGAACTGATTTTTATTGTTTTTAACCCTTTTGAAATAGTGATAATGTTCCCCTTTAAAGGGGAATTGCACTTTTTGGCGAATTGCTACCTATCTGCTCCACAGGAGCGTATGACATTGCACACGTGACAGTATGTGACGTATGTAAGAAGGTGCGCTTGGTTTACTTCTCTGTGAGAAAGAGAGACAAGAAAGAGTGGGAAATACATGTAGTGTAATGCCCGCAGCTAAAAGCAACTGCTTGAGAATGTTTACTTGAATATCACAATATAGTCATTTTCTATATCGCACAGAAACAAACCATATAGAGTATATCGATATATCACCCAGCCCTATGATGAAATGAACCGAAATGCTAACAGGTAGCACGCTGGCCATGTAGCATGAAATGACAAACAATATAAGCAAAATGAGCAAAAAAGCTACAATGCTAACAATGTTATGCTAACATGCTTACACCTGGCATTAGTGAAATACCAATTGTATGATACTGACAGGTATATCTTAGGGGTGTAACGGTATGTGTATTTGTATTGAACCGTTTCGGTACGGGGGTTTCGGTTCGGTCCGGAGGTGTACCGAACAAGTTTCCACACGGACATATCAAGTAGCGTTCCGCACGTTGTGTAAACAATGCACACGAAGGCACAACACACGGCATGATAGCAGCGACCGGGCTACGATAGACTGACCATACCTCCTCTTTTCACCAGATATGTCCTCTTTTGCGGGGGTTTGTCAGGGTGGAGTTTCTTAAATGCCTCAAATATCCGGCATTTTAAGTTAGGGTTGCGTGTATTTTCAATATACGTTCAGGGTTAAGAAGGGGTTAAAAACAAAATAAATTGTGCACGCAACAGCATTCGTGAGGGAGGGGCAGAGACAGAGAGAGCAAGAGTTATGATAAACGCGCATGCGTCACCAGGCTCTGCTTTTTTCCCATAGATTTATCAGATTGTATTTTTTATTATCCATAGCAGGGGTGTCAAAAGTGTGCTGCCCACAGCTAATGTTTTAAAGGCCCACGGCACATTATAAAAATACTATTAAAATAAAAAAAAACATAAAAAAAAGTGAAATAAAAAAGCTTAAAGGCTAAATGTATTTTAGAAAAAGTTGCAATGTTGACTAATAAAACAAAACTGTTTTTTTTTTCTTTCAAAATCAATGTTATTATGAATTATTGACCTACCAAGTTTCCGATTACTTCACTAAGAAAAATATTTTTTCTGGAAGATTTTGCAAATTTGGTAAATAAATAACGCAAAAATTTATATTTTGTTGTTTTCTTACCGTACCGAAAATGAACCGAACCGTGACCTCTGAACCAAGGTACGTGCCGAACCGAAATTTTTGTGTACCGTTACACCCCTAGTATATTTACTAAGTTTGCTGAAAAAACTAGCATGCTGATGTTAACATATTGAAATTCTAACTGTTACCTGCATCAAATACCAAAATATATTACTTTAAGGTGTGTAATTTGTTTAAAATACTAGAATGCTAACATTATCATGCAAAAAGTACCAAAATATGACCGAGGTGTATATGTGGAAAAAAGGCCAGCTTACAACATTAGCATGCTGTCAAGTAACACATACTTTGATGCTGAGGTGTATACCTTTAAAATTGACAAAACAGCTGGCGTACTGATATTAGGATGTGAACGATTGTGCCAAAATTAGATAAGGGCTGAAAATGGCCCCGGGGCCGCACTTTTGGACAATGACCCCTCAGAAGAAACTTTAAGAACAAACTCATTAACTTTGAACTCCAGTTAAAAGATTCTGTGGCAGAGGAGTGGTATGTTTAGTGCACATGTGACATCTTTTTGTTTTGTCAAACGAGAAATGGATGCCTTTGATCTTGTGGTTGTGGTGATTTTCATGTGGAACATCCACAAAAATGTGACCAACATGCCCTGTTCTTACTAAGTGTTCTTCACCTGGGTTACCAAAACTCGCTGTCATTACTTTTGCCAAACAGGAAATTGAGGACCCCGTTGTTTTGGGTAGATCATTATGGAAAAAGTATTTGAGGGCATAGAGTGGGGATGAAAGAGAAGTCACTAGTTTTTTTTGTTTTTTTTTTAAACCTGATTTGTTTTTATGTCAAATCGAGTCTATGACATAATGTTTCAAATCCGAAACGTTGTAAAACGAGGACCACCTGTAATGGATTGTTTTATGGAAGAACCTTCAAATAGGTGTTGTTGATAGCTTACCAACCATTTGTGTCCTGGGCATGACGTTAAAGTGCAACCAGCAGTGGAGGCTGCTCTTTGGGGTCTTGGGGCACTAGGAGGTTAACCCCTTTACTAACGTTACCCCAGGTGGCCCTTGGCAAAGGCCTAGTACCTGACTGCCCCCTAGCCAGGGATACGGTGAAGACCTCAACGGCGGAGCAGGCGGAAGACGGTAGATTTAAGAACTACAACAACGGCTGCGATGACGGATGAAGGCTGCAGCAGAAAAGGGTCCCCAGTCGTCTTGGGTTGCCACTGGACCCTGACCCGATTCTGTCAAGGACCGTGTGGTGACTGTCTGTGCACCAGTCTCCCCACATTAAACAAAGTCACGCACAGGCATCCTCCATAAAGGGATACACCCCTACCAGGAGGATCGTCATACTCGTTCGAGTGACCGCCGATGAAGATGACCATCCATCGGTGTATAATGTACTGTACACCCTGTTGTGTTTTGAGTTTCAATATCTGTGAATGCACCTTGTGTGAATGTTGTTGGTGAAAACAAAGGAAGTTGACCGGGAGGAAGTCGCTATTACTACAAAATAAAATAAAAGTCGCTGCACCCTAAAAATTTGCTTTTTTTGTGAAAATAACTACAAATACCGTATTTTTCGGACTCTAAGTCGCAGTTTTTTTTCATAGTTTGGCCGGGGGTGCGACTTATACTCAGGAGCAACTTATGTGTGAAATTATTAGCACATGACTTTAAATAACAAATAATATTATTTAGCTCATTTACGTAAGAGACTAGACGTATAAGATTTCATGGGGTTTAGCGATTAGGAGTGACAGATTGTTTGGTAAACGTATAGCATGTTCTATATGTTATAGTTATTTGAATGACTCTTACCATAATATGTTACGTTAACATACCAGGCACCTTCTCCGTTGGTTATTTATGCGTCATATAACGTACACTTATTCAGCCTGTTGTTCACTATTCTTTATTTATTTTACATTGCCTTTCAAATGTCTATTCTTGGTGTTGGGTTTTATCAAATACATTTCCCCCAAAAAATGCGCCTTATACTCCAGTGCGACTAATATATGTTTTTTTTTCCTTCTTTATTATGCATTTTCGGCAGGTGCGACTTATACTCCGGAGCGACTTATACTCCGAAAAATGCGGTAATATAATGTATGAATGATATAGTGTAATACATTTGGGAGGGTTGCAATCTTTTTAATGGCTGTTAAGTAGAGGAGGACCGGACATCACCGTGAATCTACGTGAGCTTTATTTTTTAACTCACATGTAAGCAAGTGCTAACCTGACTCTGGCCAGATCCTTGTAGTTCGCTGAGCTCCACACAAGGATCTGGGACTTCTCAATAGGAAATGTATTTCAGAGGGCATTGTATGTGATTGGATAAACAACTTGTCCGTTATCTTGAATGACGTGCTACTTCAACCATCCATCCATCAATCCATCCATTTTCTACCGCTTATTCCCTTCGGAGTTGCTGGGGGTGCTGCAGCCAATCTCAGCTACAATTGGGCGGAAGGCGGTGTACACCCTGGACAAGTCGCTGCCTCATCGCAGGGCCAACACAGATAAACAGAAAAAAATTCACACACTAGGGCCAATTTAGTGTTGCCAATCAACCTAACCCCAGCTGCATGTTTTTGGAGGTGGGAGGAAGCCGTAGTACCTGGAAGGAACCCAGACAGTCACAGGGGGGACATGAAAACTCCACACAGAAAGATCCTGAGCACAGGAGTGAACCCAGGACCTTCGTATTGTGAGGCAGACGCACTAACCCCTCTGCCACCGTGCTGCCCCACAATGGCAGAGGGCTTACTATAGGTAAGGGGCTACTTCAACCACTCACATCGAAATTAACCTGTGACGCTGATGAGAGCAATGCTGGGAAATCCAAAAAAGAACAGCCGACATATTGGATAACAACAGAGCAAAAAGTTAGAGAACTTCGAGCACACTTCGAGTACTTGGGTTCCTGGATGAACTCTACAGAACAAGACCTTAAGGTCAGGAAGGCACTAGTGTGGAGGGCCCTGAACAATATGTCAAGAGTGTGGTGCTCGAATCTCCCCTGACACATAAAGCTGGGTCTATTCTACGGCACTGTGGAGTCTGTCCTCCTGTATGGCTGCGAAAGCTGGACCCTGACACCCACCCTGCAAAAGTCCCTAGATGGGTGCTACACCAGAATGATACGAACTGTTCTGAATGTGAACCAGAACATCCACATCACCAACAAGGACCTGTGCGGGCAACTGCTGAGGCTCAGCAAGAAGGTAACAGCTAGGCACATGAGGCTGGCCGACCACTGCCACAGACATCGGGAGATCCCAGCCAGCAGACTGGTCCTACGGGAACCAAGGCACTGGCATCGATCCAGAGGATGTCCCGCGCTAACGTACGTGGACATCCTGAAAAAAGATGTGGGAGCTGAAAGCTCTCAGGAGCTGGCCGGGTGTATGGAGAACCAGAATGATTGCAGACTCCGATGGAAACTCGTCTGAGGATGACTAAGAGAGAGGGACACAACTCCTCGTTGCGTGCCGCCATTGTTGTTTGAATCAAACAGTCGCTTCGCCGCTACGTCACATCGATGAAATCCCGCCCAGCAATCCTGATTGGTTCATTATTTTTTGTTATCTTGAAGGAGGTTGCAATGCCCTCGAGCCCAGATCCTTGTGTGGAGCTCGGCGAATGGCAAGGATCTGGCGAAAGTCAGGTTAAGCAAGTGCGCCATAGTGTCAACAATCACTTTTGCTTCGGAATGAAAATATATGTTCACTAGAGATGTCCGATAATATCGGACTGCCGACATTATCGGACGATAAATGCTTTAAAATGTGATATCGGAAATTATTGGTATTCAAAAAGTTAAATTTATGACGTTTTAAAACGCCGCTGTACGGAGTGGTACACGGACGTAGGGAGAAGTAGAGAGCGCCAACAAATCTCAAGGGCACGGTCTTTGCATGCCGGCCCAATCACATAATATCTACGGCTTTTCACACACACAAGTGAATGCAAGGCATACTTGGTCATACACGTCACACTGAGGGTGGCCGTATGAATAACTTTAACACTGTTACACACCAAACAAGAAAGACAAACACATTTCGGGAGAACATCTGCACCATAGCACAACATAAACACAACAGAACATATACCCACAAACCCTTGCGGCACTAACTCTCCCGGGACGCTGCATTATACTCCCCCGCTACCCTCTACACCCCCCCCCCCCCCCCCCCCCACACCTGAACTCCTCATGCTCTCTCAGGGAGAGCATGTCCTAAATTCCAAGCTGCTGTTTTGAGGCATGTTAAAAAAAGAATGCAGTTTGTGACTTCAATAATAAATATGGCAGTGCCATGTTGGCATTTTTTTCCATAACTTGAGTTAATTTGTTCTGGAAAAAAACTTGTTACATTGTTTAATACATCCAGCGGGGCATCACAACAAAATTAGGCATAATAATGTGTTAATTCCACGGTATCGGTTGATATCGGAATAGGTAATTAAGAGTTGGACAATATCGGAACATCGGATATCAGTAAAAAATCCAATATCGGACATCTCTAATACTCACTTATAGCCTATTATTTGTGCACTATTGATAAGTGATGCATCGAAAATTCGGTCGTCTTCTACAGATTTGTCTCATCGAAACAGGATGTTGTGATGAAATATCCATTTCCGCTGGAAACTGCTTCACACGAGTGATTTAGCTCGCCCGAAGCTGCCGAAAAAGTCGCATTCAGGTTAGATTGCGTTTAGACTGAAAGGCCTACTGAAACCCACTACTACCGACCACGCAGTCTGATAGTTTATATATCAATGATGAAATATTAACATTGCAACACATGCCAATACGGCCGGTTTAGTGTACTAAATTACAATTTTAAATTTCCCGCGGAGTTTCTTGTTGAAAACGTTGCGGAATGATGACGCGTATGATGACGTTTGCACGTGACATCTCGGGTTGTAGCGAATATATTAGCCCAGCACCACTTACGGCTAAAAGTCGTCTCTTTTCATCGCATAATTACACAGTATTTTGGACATCTGTGTTGCTGAATCTTTTGCAATTCGTTCAATTAATAATGGAGACTACAAATAAGAATGCTGTCGGTGGAAAGTGGTGTATTGCAGCTGCCTTTAGCACCGAAACACAGCCAGTGTTTCTTTGTTGTGAAACTTTAACATAGAGCGGTCAAGCGAACATGTTTTCTCTCTGTCAACCAGCAAGTTTTTGGATGGGAAAATTGTGATATTAAGTCAGCTCTTACCGGAGACTTCAGTGGATTATGGGACCTCGTCCTGTAGCTGTCAAAAAAGCATCTGTGATCTTGGCTCCTCCATGGCTTCTCTCTGAGACACTTGCGTTCACCGCAGCCATCCGACTTTCAGGTATGACTTTAGAATCTCACTAAAACACTAGTAAAACAATAAGCAGATAAGGGATTTTCCAGAATTATCCTAGTAAATGTGTCTAATTGCATCTGAAATGCTACCACTGCTGCCGCCCGCAGCCGTCGCTTTTTCTTTTTTTTTTCCTTATCCACGAATCTTTCATCCTTGCTCAAATTAATGGGGAAATTGTAGCTTTCTCGGTCCGAATAGCTCTTGCTGCTGGAGACCATGATTGTAAACAATGTGAGGATGTGAGGAGCCCTACAACCCGTGACATCACGCGCACATTGTCTGCTACTTCCGGTAAAGGCAAGGCTTTTTTATTAGCAACCAAAAGTTGCGAACTTTATCATCGATGTTCTTTACTAATTCCTTTCAGCAAAAATATGGCAATATCGCGAAATAATCAAGTATGACACATAGAATGAACCCGTTTAAATAAGAAAATCTCATTTCAGTAGGCCTTGAAGTCACAATTGAAAAGATCAGATTCCAATCGAATCCAGGAATACCTTTTGATGTGGCCTGAATCTGATGTCAAAAGATCAGATTTGAAGAACTTTGGAGCGTTTGCACTGGCAAAAATAAATCAGATATGTGTGTCCTGAGGGAAAAAAAAAATCTGATTTGTTGTGCAGTGTTAACCCGGCCTTTGTTTGTTTGCATGTGCTACTGTGTTGGAAAGGCAGGAGGGAGTGAGTCAGGGTGGAGGAGATGGGGTAACCAAGGTAACAGATTGACTGTGAAATAATGTGCGGTCTGGTCCGCCAGTTCCATGGTGATGTATTGGGAATCACTTGCTGGCTAATTACCTTAAATGAACAGTAAAGTTGGGTGTGACAGTTTACATAACTGTTTGTTTCTGCAGCTGCAGACGCCAGGCGTTCTTCCGCCTTCTTATAAGAAAATGTTTAGGATACGTCTGTGCTGCATTGTAAATCTAGTAGTTTGATGATATTTTGTTTTTGAATTACAATCTTTTACAAGGCTTTGTAATGGATGCTCCCTCCTCTCACATATACACGCGCACACACACACACACACCCACACCCACACACACTCTCACGCACACAACGTTATGTTCAACCCTATCTAAAGAGAGCTCAGGGAGGATTTGTTGGTCGGTGAAAACGACCAAGAAAAATGTTTTCTGATAAATTATTCACAATCCCACAATCCCTTTTGGGCAGAGTATTGCATGGCCCAACGTGAGGCATTACACCATCACTGCCTCTGCCTCTCCTCCACTCACGCTATTGTTCAATGTGTCCTTTTTCCTCACTGTGCGTCTGTTTCTTCTCCTTTCATTCTTTTTTTCTTTTGTTTCGCCAATTTTGCAACGCCAGGCCTAATGCCCTGCAGAGAAGGGCCAAGTTCTTTGGCAAGCTGTCGCTGATAATGGCGGCAATTAATAACGTGTCATAATCCTGCAGGGGGAGAGCATGTGTGTGTGTTTGTGTGAGTGTGTACCAAGGCTACAGGCATGTGTGTGTACGGGAACAACAGAGTGGTGATGAAGGATCAGAGTGTAAAACACAAAAATGTTTTGTACCTACGAGCACACAAGTTAATTAATAGTTCCTGAGGGGGGTTTAATCTATAAGCCTTGAATATGCACAAAATGGGGCAAAACATTTGCAGATGGTGTCCTAAAACTAGGTGTATTAATCCAATCTTTGTATCGGATATCGGTGCGATATTAGCAAAAAAACAAGTATCTGATGATATCGCCTTGTATCTGCAATGTTTGGTATAACCCAGGGGTAGGGAACCTAAGGCTCTAGAGCCAGATGTGGCTCTTTTGATGACTGCACCTGGCTCTCAGATAAATCTTAGCTGACATTGCTTAACAAGGTGAGTAATTAATAATTCCGCTGGTAATCACAGTGTCAAAAATAACGTTAAAAATATAAAACATTGTCATGCATTTTAATCCATCCATCCGGTTTCTACCGCACCTGTTCAAGAAGTCGCATTAATGGTAAGAAGTATTTTATTTATTGTTGGGTAGCTTCAGAATAACAATGTTATTCAAAAGAATAAGACACTTATTATACACAAAAAATGTTGGTCTTACTTAAAAATGCACAGATTTAGTTGTATTCAGTCTTGAGTAAAATATTATATGGCTCTCAAGGAAATACTTTTTAAAATATTTGGCTTGTGTGGCTCTCTCGGCCAAAAAGGTTCCCGACCCCTGGTATAACCTGATACACACCGTCCTGCAGTTTACTGGACAGCGAGTTAACATCTTAATGTCTTTCAATAAGCACACAGAGTGGGTCTTTTGTTGTGTTTTAGTGAAGTCATTTACAAAAGGTAAACATGCCTGGCTCTAGGCTACTAGAATATGGTTCTATACACATCATCACAATTTTTTGGCGTACTTAAGTGTCCGTCATTGAACACTATTGACAACTGAAACATGATATTTGTCAATGTAAGCAAGCACAACATATTTACAGTTACATATTACTTTTCCTTTTAAGTGTATTTTTTGTTTGTACCGTATTTCCTCAACTAGCCGCCGGGCATGTATCACACGCCTGCCTTGAATTACACCCGGAAACCTCGCTCCCCTGTTTAATAAGCGCATGCTTACTTTAACCACCGGGTCAAAATTGTGACGCCACAAGTGACCCTTCCCCTAATGTCATTTCGAAACGGTGAAGGAGTTTTTATGCCATTACCGTGTGTAAACCAGGGGTCTTGTTCCACAGCCATACAGATCACACCAATGGTTGTGATATAAAACAACCTCAACACTCTTAATAATATGCGCCACACTCTGTGAACCCTAACCAAACACATTTCTGGAGAACATATGCCCTGCAACACACCACAAACGCAACACAACACCTACCCACAATGCAATACATCCAGGACTCCTGGCTACACCGTCCATACACCCGCTGGCACCAAACCCCCCCCCCCCCCTCCCTTCGTGCGTTGGTTGAGGTGGCCGGAGTTGGGGGTGCATGTATAATATAGCCAAGAGTCACAGATACACGGCATCATGGGTAATCCCTATGCTGCATTTATAATGTGCCACAGAGCCAATGCTCTCCAGAAATGTGCTTGGTGTGGGTTCACTGAGTGTGGCGCATATTATTAAGTGTAAAAGGTATGGCTGTTGACCAAGTATGCATTGCAATCTCATATAAGAAGCAGCAAAATGCATGCGTTCGGCGGGCATGCAGACAGCATGGTGTAAAAGTGAGCGTGATGACATGCTTTAGAGCAGAGGTCCCCAACCACCGGGCCGCAGACGCAGGGTAATTATTATTTTTTTTTATCACACTTGATTTTTTTACTGCATGCCATTGGTAAGCGCAGGGGTGAGAAGAGCACCTGCTTACTTTTACCGCATGCTTTGAATAAGCGCAGGAGTGAGAAAAGGTTTTAAATTAATTAGCGCCCCGGCGGCTATTCAAGGAAATACGGTAATTTGTATTACTTTTTGTATTTGTTGATTTATTTGATTGTATTCTTTTTAACTATTTACTTATTTATTTGTATCCGCTTTAATTGCATATTACTTCCAAACACAAAGTCTCCAAAGAAGAAACATATTAAAATACATTTATTACTAAACGTGTCCGCATCATTCCAGCAACACCCTTATGAACTTAATGTATTTTCCGAGCTATAAAGCATTAGCCGCACCCACCAAATTTTAGAAGACAATTAATTTTTACACCTATTAGCCTCACCTGACTATAAGCCAAATATATATACCGACAAAAAATATTTAGCAAATGCTAATTTACATGCCTTAATTGTTTCCAAACGGTGCCTGTCACACAGTTGGGAAATGGCTGATCAAGGGATCCATTACCTCCCTGCTTGGCACTCAGCATCAAGGGTTAGAATTGGGGGTTAAATTACCAAAAATGATTCCCGAGCCCGGCCACAGCTGCTGCTCACTGCTCCCCTCATCTCCCAGGGGATGAACAAGAGTATTGGTCAAATGAAGAGGTTAATTTTACCACACTTAGTGTGTGTGTGACAATACTTAAAAACAAAACAAAAGAAAAAAACAGAAGTTATCGTCATGGACCCACTACCTGCGGACACTAGCTCTCCAACCAGCTAAAAGGACTTAATAACTCCATGGAGACGTTTTGGTAAATTTACGAAATTGAAACAATGCAAAAAGAATGGCATTGAAAGTTAAAAATACAATCACAGACACTTGTAAATGTGTTAGCATATTTTCTAATGCTAACGACGCTAGTTTGGTTACATTATGATAGCACATACAAGTATGCTAGAAAACACTCCTACAAACATCACACTTGAGACGGTTTAGTAAATATGAATTGTTGTAGTTATATTGTAAAACTTACAAACAGTGCTTGGAGTGATGAATGAAGGATCCTTATGAGCAGAAACACTATTGAAGGTTACACTTTCAGTCCAAGGCACGAAACAGGAAGAAATGGTAAATGGATTGTACTTGTATAGCGCTTTTCTACCTTCAAAGTACTCAAAGCAATTTGATACTACCATGAATTGATTAACGTGGACCCAGACTTAAACAAGTTGAAAAACTTATTCGGGTGTTACCATTTAGTGGTCAATTGTACGGAATATGTACTGAACTGTGCAATCTACTAATAAAAGTTTCAATTAATCAATCCACATTCACCCATTCACACACACATTCACACACTGATGGCGAGAGCTGCAATGCATGGCCCTAACCACGACCCATAAGGAGCTAGGGTGAAGTGTTTTGCTCAAGGACACAATGGACATGACGAGGTTGGTAAAAGGTGGGCATCAAACCAGGAACCCTCAGGTTGCTGGCACGGCAACTCTCCTTTTCAAACTGCAGCATCTGCAGTGAGCAAAATCATCTAAAAGATGATGCCATAGCACAAACAATAACATTCCTTTTCAATGTATCTGACGGTGTTGTATTAAAAATATTTGTTGAACATAAATTATTATGGCCGTTAGCAAAGAAAAACCCATCAATTAACCACACCGTTTTATAAGTCGCGGGGATCAAAGCGTGGGGAAAACACATCTCTCTGACTCTCCAATTTATCCGGGCTCCGATAACTGGGTATTGGGGCACCAGCTGGAAATTCAACCCGCGTCGTCTGCACAAAAGGCATGACGGTTATCGCTACAACTTCACCAGCTTGAACATATCGAGAGAAACAAGCGGGAATAGATGTAATTCACAGAAAAGTGGGAGGCTGGCAGGGCGAACAGCTGCAGGTATTCAGCGCATGTAATTCTCGGTGGACACAGGTGTTCTGCACAGCAAAGGTCACAGCTACATACACACACACAAAGGTACACAAACACACAAACGCACAAAAGGCTTCAGACTGCCAAGCCACAGGCCAAGTCGCACCACACTGGCACATAGCTGCACATAGAGTTGGAGCAAATAGAGGCGCTACTTCCTGCTGTCTTCAATAAATTCCCTGTCTTGCAAGTTAAAAGGCACCGGGGTGATTAAAAGTAGCATTAGTACAGAAACATTAAAGGCCTACTGAAACCCACTACTACCGACCACGCAGTCTGATAGTTTATATATCAATGATGAAATATTAACATTGCAACACATGCCAATACGGCCGGTTTAGTTTAGTAAATTACAATTTTAAATTTCCCGCAGAGTTTCCTGTTGAAAACGTTGCGGTATGATGCCGCGTGTTTGTGACGTTATTGGTTGGAGGGCACATATTAGCCCAGCACCACTTACAGCTAAAAGTCGTCTCTTTTCATCGCGCAATTACACAGTATTTTGGACATCTGTGTTGCTGAATCTTTTGCAATTTGTTCAATTAATAATAGAGACTATAAAGAAGAATGCTGTTGGTGGAAAGCGGTGGATTGCAGCTGCCTTTAGCAACCGAAAGATAGCAGGTGTTTCTTTGTTTGTTTTGAAGCTTTAACACAGAGCGGTCAAGCGAACATGTTTTTTCTACGTCAACCAGCAAGTTTTTGGATGGGAAAATTGTGATATTAAGTCAGCTCTTACCAGAGACTTGAGTGGATTACACAACCTCATCCTGCAGCTCAAAAAGGCAGCATGATCTTGGCTCTTCGGCTTCTCTCAGAGACACTGGCGTTCACCGCAGCCATCCGACTTTCAGGTATGACTTTATAATCTCACAAAAGTACTATTAACACAATAAGCAGATAAGGGATTTTCTAGAATTATCCTAGTAAATGTGTCTAATTACATCTGAAACGCTCCCACTGCCGCTACCTGGAGCCGTCGCCTTTTCTTTTTTTTCTTTTTTTTTTTTTTAGTGCTTCACTCTAGCTTTCCTCATCCATTAATCTTTCATCCTCGCTCAAATTAATGGGGAAATTGTCGCTTTCTCGGTCCGAATTGCTCTTACTGCTGGTGGCTCACATTATAAACAATGTGCGAATGTGAGGAGCCCTCACACCGGTGACGTCACGCGCACATCGTCTGCTACTTTCGGTACAGGCAAAGCTTTTTTATTAGCGACCAAAAGTTGCAAACTTTATCGTTGATGTTCTCTACTAAATCCTTTCAGCAAAAATATGGCAATATCGCAAAATGATCAAGTATGACAGATAGAATAGACCTGCTATCCCCGTTTAAATAAGAATATCTCATTTCAGTAGGCCTTTAAAAAGATGTGTTCATGGCAAGTTTTCACAATATTAAACAGCTGAGTCGAAATTATTTGCAATATTTCTTCTGAGTTGTGTTTTAAATGGTTTAAGGGGCTACAATCCTGTTGGAAGATACTGAGGGTTTTGACTCTATGTGCACTTCTTCTGTGTAAGTGTCCCCCTCACCAGGTGCACCAGCATATACAGACTCTGCATGCTTCTTGTGCTTCCCTTGGCCCCTGTGCAAACTGCAACAGACAGGTGTGACTCAGAATTCCGGTCTTTATCCTGAGGACACTTAATTATGCAAACACAGTCATAAGCGGCACCCTCATATCTGCTGACCTGTCCTGGACTCAAAATATTCTACTTCCTGAGGGTGCTGAAGAAGAACAGACTGGAGAGGCAGTTGATGGTGACCTTCTATCGCTCGGCTGTCGAGAGCCTGCTGACGTACTGCATAACAGTGTGGTACGCCAGCTGCACTGAAGCAGACAAACACGCGATTCAGAGGGTCATAAAGTCTGCACAACAAAAATCATCGGCTGCCCCCTGCACTCCCTGAAGGATTTACATAACTCCCGTTGCCTTAAGAAAGCAAAAACCATCACCAAAGACACCACACACCCTGGCTACCACCTGTTCCACCTGCTACCATCGGGCAGGCACTACAGGTGCATCAGAGCCAGAACAAACAGGCTCAGGGACAGCTTTTTTCCCAGAGCTGTCACCATGTTGAACTCTAACTTATACTAATAATAATTCACCCCTGTACAATTGTCACACTTATGGATCATGTTTTGTTTTGTCATGTTATGTTTTTGATTTTGGACAATCAGTCACATTTTGCACTTCCTGGTTTTGTTTGTTTCCATGCCAACCTCATTAGTTTTCACCTGTCACGTCCCTGTTCCCAGCCTCACCTGTTTTCACTAATCATCACAGCTATTTAAGTCACTCTTTTTCTTGTCTTCGTCCTGGGATCCTCACACTCGCACGCACCCTATCCATGCTGTTCAAACCTTCACGTCCTCGCCCACAGTTTCATGCCGAGTAAGTTTATGTATTTATGCCACAGTGCTATTTTTGTTTTGTATGTTCATAGTTCATTCATGCCAATCGAGCAAGTGTTTTTGTTTCCTGTTTATATTTTGTAGCCAAGTTTTATACCTCCTTGTGAGCGCCCTTAGTTTGATTATTTTTGATTATAGTTTGTTTATTTAATAAATCATGTACCTGAATTCATGCCTGACTCGTCCCACATCATCCTTGCATCGAGGAAGCACAAACATCCACGGCCCAAGCTTGACAACAATATCCTGCCCTAATACCCTACTGTGCAATACTACCCTTCGAGTGCAATACGTCCGTCACTGATTGTTATTATTTACTTCGGTACTCTTGTCTTGTTCTGTATATTGTACAGTATTTTGTATTTCTATAGTGTTTTGTATATTGTAAAGGATTTCTTGTTATTTTTATTGGATAGTAGTCTGTTTATTTCAATTAGTTAGTTCAATTGTGTTATTTATTTTACCCCGTATTTGTTCCCACAACCGCACCTTAAGTTGGAGTCTTTAATCTCGTTATATGCAAATATAATGACAATAAAGTCTATTCTATTCTATTCTATTCTATCTGCTAATTGGTATGTTTATTATTTTTTATATATATTGTTTCCAATACACTCACGTTCCTCCTATACTGTAGACATGTACTCAAAACAGTATTATACTTGGGGCTGTGTATTGGCAATAGTTTAACAATACAATACATGTAATATTACAACTTACTCATCCATCCATCCATCCATCCATCTATGTTCTACCGCTTGTCCCATTCGAGGTCGCAGGGGATGCTGGAGCCTATCTCTGCTGCATTCGGGTGGAAGGTGGTGTACACCCTGGAGAAGTCGCCACCTCATCGCAGGGCCAACACAGATAGACAGACAACATTCACACTCACATTCACACACTAGGGCCAATTTAGTGTTGCCAATCAACCTATCCCCAGGAGCATGTCTTTGGAGGTGGGAGGAAGCCGGAGTACCCGGAGGGAACCCACGCAGTCACGGGGAGAACATGCAAACTCCACTCAGAAAGATGCATTGCATTCACTTGTGCGTGTGAAAAGCCATTAATATTATATGATTGGGCCGGCACGCAAAGGCAGTGCCTTTAAGGTTTATTGGCGCTCTGTACTTCTCTCTACGTCCGTGTACCGCCCCGTACAGCGGCATTTTAAAAAGTCATACATTTTACTTTTAGAAACAGATACCGATATAATCCGATATTACATTTTAAAGCATTTATCGGCCGATAATATCCCCAGTCCGATATTATCGGACATCTCTGATCTCCAGCAACGGTCATGTGGTGACATAAATGACGGTATTTTGAGAGGTAAAGTCAGACTAAGGCCTAGGTGAGAAACGCATGGCCCTCCACTGCATTCTTTCATTACAAAATTGCCATATTACTTTTTTTTTTACCTACCCTTCCTAAATTCAAAGGTTTCTATACATATCATGACAGAATTAAGATTTATTTTGTGGAGAGCATCAAACTCTCCTGGTTTGTGGGAACAGGTGCTAACCAGGATGTGGTATTCTACAAACGTTACAGCGACTCAATCAATGGGTCATTTACCTCCCAGATGTTAGTCTCAGCCACTCAGCATTGTTTCTGTTCCCGTCTCATCCCTACTGACCTGTCTCATGGATGACTTGTATACCTACGGAATTGTTCCCCTCCTCTTTGTTTGAAGAGTCCACCCCTTTATCTCGATGTACCAGGGAGGTGTTGATTTAGTTACCTGCTACCGGCAAAGCTGCTTATGAGCCTAAGCTGCCCCCGACAGACAAAGTTTACAAACGCCTGGCAATTTGTACACTCCTATTAGTGACCAGGCGAGGTGCATTAGTAACTGTCACTGGGCCCTGCCCGATGCACTGCTCTCATGTGACCCAATTCCTTGCACTGGGTGTGTCCCAGTGGCAGTGATATATGCCCACTGTGATTTTACTGATGCATAATCACTCACTTCTCTCACAAGCCACAGTTATCTTTACTTGAATAGGCTGAGGAAACAATGATTGTACCACACATAAACCTTCCGAGAGGTTACGGTAACCAGGGGGACATGTGGGTGTGTATATGAGATGGTGTAATGCAGGGGTGCCCATTACGTCGATCGCGAGCTACCAGTCGACCGTGGGGGGTGTGTCAGTCGATCTCCAGCCAGGCTTTTAAAAAAAATAGACCAATCTTCACCAAGACGTCACTTAAATGACATTCACGGTACCGGAGGGTCTTGTGAGATGACGCTGGCTGCTGCAAGATCATTATTATTAAAATATGACCGAGAGAAAGGCGAGAAACACTTTTTATTTCAACAGACTCTCACGCCGTACCTTCCGTCAAAACTCTAAAGGCCGACTGCACATTTCCTATCTTCACAATAAAAGCCCTGCTTCATGCTGCCTGCGCTAACTAAAGACAGAGTCTCGGAAAACTGGCGTGCACAAGCGATCCCTCAGAAAGCTGGCGTGCACATCACTTGTGCACGCCAGCTTTCCGAGACTCTTATTTTGTTAGCGCAGGCAGCATGAAGCAGGGCTTTTATTGTGAAGATAGGAAATGTGCAGTCGGCCTTTAGAGTTTTGACGGAAGGGACAGCGCGAAAGTCTGTTGAAATAAAAAGTGTTTCTCGCCTTCCTCTCTGTCATTTTTTCATAATAACGAACTGGCAGCAGCCAGCGTCATCTCTCAAGACACCTCGGGTGCCGTGAATGTCAATCAAGCAAGCTACGGAATTTGCCGCCAATGTTTTTCTTGTAAAGTGTATGGAAGCTGGATGAATTAGATGCCAAAAACCAACCACTTTCGGAGGACAACTTTTTTTCTCCTCCATTTGAAAATGTGGGCGTTATCATCATTACTGTCTGATTCCAATCAATGCAAGTCATCAGAATCAGGTAATACACCAACTTATATTCTTGTCTTTGTGAAAGAAAGACATCTATATGTGTTACACATGCTTGTATTATCATTAAACACATTTAACTTGTTAACAAAAATGTCTCTTTCATAAATAAATAAATATAAATGATATATATGAATGAGGTAGATCCCCTCGAGTTGGTCAATTGAAAAGTAGCTCGCCTGCAGAAAAAGTGTGGGCACCCCTGGTGTAATGTATATTGGTAAGACCTGGCCCACTGACTATACCTTTAGATCAGGGGTCTCAAACTCAATTTACCTGGGGGGCACTGGATACAGAAACTGGGTGAGGCTGGGCCGCAAGAAAAGATTTCTTCAAAAATCTAACATGCACTTTTTAATGAATTCTCCTTCTATGAATGGCTTTCCCGTCCTAGCAATTCATCCATCCAACCATTTTCTACCACTTATTCCCTTTGGGGTCGCGGGTGGCGCTGGTGCCTATCTCAGCTACAACATACTTGCCAATCCTCACGATTTTTCCGGGAGACTCCTGAATTTCAGTGCACCTCCCGACAATCTACCGGTGCAACCTTTCTCCCGAATTTTTCCCAATTTTCACCCGGCCGACATTATTAAGGGCTGCCGTGACTGCACTGCCTTTAACGTCTTCTACAACAGTGGTTCTCGAACTTTTTTCAGTTATGTACCCCCTGTGAATTTTTTTTTAATTCAAGTACCCCCTAATCAGAGCAAAGCATTTTGGTTTGAAAAAAAGAGATAAAGAAGTAAAATACAGGACTATGTCATCAGTTTCTGATTCATTAAATTGTATAACAGTGCAAAATATTGCTCATTTATTGTAGTCTTTCTTGAACTATGAAAAAAACAACATAAAAATAACAAAAAAACTTGTTGAAAAATAAACAAGTGATTAAATTATAAATAAAGATTTCTACACTGACAGGCAGAAAGTCCGCTTTTCACTTTGTTGTTCATAATCACTGACATTGTTTTTTTGTTTAAGATAGTTTGTGCCTGGAATTAGGTTGGGTTATAAAAAAATACTTGTGGCAATATATGTACACATAAAAATGTAATTTCACTCATAGTATTGTTTTTCTAAAATGATCGGTGGTTGTTGCACCATTGGATGTGTAATTCTAAATTAGGGCCAAAACTTTAATCATTTTAAAAATTTAAAGTGAAACTGAAAATCAAGTTATTTCAAAATTAAAATACGTGCACTCAATTTTTTTCAGGCGGAATATATGATTCACTTTTATAACATCACTATCATGTATTTTGATATTTGCGCTTCAGTTCCATCCATCCATCTTCTTCTGCATATCCAAGGTCCGGTCGCGGGGGCAGCAGCCTAAGCAGGGAAGCCCAGACTTCCCTCTCCCCAGCCACTTCGTCTAGCTCTTCCCGGGGGTTCCTGAGGCGTTCCCAGGCCGGCCGGTAGACATAGTCTTCCCAATGTGTCCTGGGTCTTCCCCGTGGCCTCCTACCGGTTGGACGTGCCCTAAACACCTCCATAGGGAGGCGTTCAGGTGGCATCCTGACCAGATGCCCGAACCACCTCATCTGGCTCCTCTCGATGTGGAGGAGCAGCGGCTTTACTTTGAGTTCCTCCCGGATAGCAGAGCTTCTCACCCTATCTCTAAGGGAGAGCCTTGTCACACGACGGAGGAAACTCATTTTGGCCGCTTGTACCCGTGATCTTATCCTTTCGGTCATGACCCAAAGATCATGACCATAGGTGAGGATGGGAACGTAGATCGACCGGTAAATTGAGAGCTTTGCCTTCCGGCTCAGCTCCTTCTTCACCACAACGGATCTGTACAATGTCCGCATTACTGAAGACGCCGCACCGATCCGCCTGTCGATATCACAATCCACTCTTCCCTCACTCGTGAACAAGACTCTGAGGTACTTGAACTCCTCCACTTGGGGCAGGGTCTCCTCCCCAACCCGGAGATGGCATTCCACCCTTTTCCAGGCAGGAACCATGGACTCACACTTGGAGGTGCTGATTCTCATTCCAGTTGCTTCACACTCTGCTGCGAACCGATCCATTGAGAGCTGAAGATCCCGGCCAGATGAAGTCATCAGGACCACATCATCTGCAACAAGCAGAGACCTAATCCCGCGGCCACCAAACCGAGAACCCCTCAACGCCAGTTCTTCATATTTAAATACTTTTTTAAAAAAGTTGTATTATTCTTATAATATTTTCTTTACTTTTACATTGTTCTAGTGCGGTTTCATATTTTTCTTTTTTTTGGCCTCAATTTATGGAGGGGTGTTTCATCAACTGAGAGGGGCGTGGCCTCATGACACACAGTTTAGCAAAAAGGACAGTCCTCTATCATGTTCCCCTCAGGGAACATCATGTGATGTTATTTAATGATTCAGTTTGGTGTAGAAAACCTAGGCACAATATCATATTAAAAACACAAAATTAATTTGGAATAAATACAATTTCAAGCCTTGATTCACGGTTGACATACAGGCTACTATTTGTATCTCATTAATTTGTTTTGTCTTGCTGTCCCATATCCTTTAGCCCCACTTAAGTTCATTCATTAATATTTTTTTCTAATACTTACGCCACTTGACTTACTGCTACTTTTTCTCATACTGCAATGACCAAGCATCCGTATGTTTTACATGTAAGGAAGAAGTGAGAAAAAAAAAATGTTTTAGTCTTAAAGCAAGAAAAGTGAATGTTAAAACAAAACAACCTAAACATGCAAACACTGTGAGCTTTCTAACAATATATAATTTTCCAATAAAATAATTGCGGCTGTGTTCCACTGGTTGGGGACTCTGGTGGAGCCTACATAAAATGTTGCGTTAATTGTTTTAGTTTTTACGTTCCCAGAAAAAATTGTCTGTCATGATTCTACGCCCAGGGCTTCACGGTGGCAGAGGGGTTAGTGCGTCTGCCTCACAATACGAAGTTCCTGCAGTCCTGGGTTCAAATCCAGGCTCGGGATCTTTCTGTGTGGAGTTTACATGTTCTCCCCGTGACTGCGTGGGTTCCCTCCGGGTACTCCGGCTTCCTCCCACTTCCAAAGACATGCACCTGGGGATAGGTTGATTGGCAACACTAAATTGGCCCTAGTGTGTGAATGTTGTCTGTCTATCTGTGTTTGCCCTGCGATGAGGTGCCGACTTGTCCAGGGTGTACCCTGCCTTCCGCCCGATTGTAAGTGAGATAGGCGCCAGCGCCCCCGGCGACCCCGAAAGGGAATAAGCGGTAGAAAATGGATGGATGGATGGATTCTACGCCCTTTCAGTTGATGGCATGCGCCCATCAAATTCAGGCCAAAAGTCTAACTCACAAAAAGAAGGATGTAAAGCTGAAAAAAAATATAAGAAGAAAACAAAGGTAAAATGTTTAAATAGCTTAAAAATGTATATAGAAAACGTGCTGGTTTTGTGAGTAATTAACTTGAAATTTTAAAATTAACACTCCCACTCCCACAAATTAATCTTGAAATGAACATCGAAATTAATAAAAGTCCATTTGAAGTACAATTTCAACTGGTAAAATGTGTTTTACAAAGAAAAACAAACTGTTACATAAGAAATGCTTTATAAACATTACAATAGAATGTACCGTCTACAGTAGTTTTATACAATAATGTTGTACAGTATTTGCCTTGGAGAGTGGACATTTACAGTATCTCCTGCCAGACGCTTCTCTGTCAAACACACCATCAGTAGCTTCTTCATGTTTTCATCAATAAATATCCACCATTTAGATATTACCTTATTTTCCGGATTATAAGCCGCAACTTTTTTCCTATGTTTGAACCCTGCGGCTTATAAAGTGGTGCGGCTAATTTATGGATTTTTCTTAGCTAACAGCCATTATGTTTTGTATTTAACAAATAGTTTTCATAAACCACAAGCATAGACACGGAGTTATTATTTGAGCTATGGCTCTATTGTTTGCTCGCAGCAGGTGCTGCGGGCTGAACGCCTGCAGCAGGGCGATTCAACTACGTAATGAAGAGAGCCGCACTTTCAAGAGCTCAAGGTCTCAGGGGCCGGACTTACATTGTCTCATCAAAATTTGGATCTCTCTTTAGGAAGTACGTCCGCAGGTTATATTTCTTAGGGACTGTGTTTACTTTATCGTAATCACACTGGCTTTCTCACCGCATTGTCAATAAATCCATACTTTGTTGTCAAGTTGCCGTTAAAAGTTAGATTTTCGCATTCTATTTCTTTTTTTTGGAGTCGATAGTGGCATTTTTGATTTGAATTAGTAGTCTTTTTCTACCCACCCCACTGCTGCTTCACTGTTTCCCCCTCCGGGGCGGTGGGAGTACTGCATACATGAGCAACCCTACTTCGATTGTTTTCATCAAGCCTTATTGGGTGAGTTCGGCGGGCCAAATGAAAAGCTTTGGTGGGCCACCAGTGGAAAAGACCTGGTCCACAGCATTTCCTTCTGTTTAGTGCCTTGAACATGAAGTACAAGTGCTGTTCCGTCTTCTAGTCATCCATAGTATTTCTACACATTTATAAATCCAAGCAACATTTGTCAATTTTACAAAAGAAGTTAAAGTTAAACTTTTTCTCGCCCGGAAAAGGGTGGAGTGCCGTCTCTGGGCTGGGAAGGAAATCTTGCCCCAAGTGGATGAGTTCAAGTACCTCGGAGTCTTGTTCACGAGTGAGGGAAGAGTGGATCCTGATATCGACATGCGGATCGGTGTGACGTTTTCAGTAATGCGGACGCTGTATCAATTTGTTGTGGTGAAGAAGGAGATAAGCTGGAAGGCAAAGCTCTCAATTTACCGGTCGATTTACATTGCTATCCTGACCTACTGTCATGAGCTTTGGGTTATGACCGAAAGGACAAGATCTCGAGTACAAGCGGCCGAAATGAGTTTCCTCCGCCGTGTGGCGGGGCTCTCCCTTAGAGATAGGGTGAGAAGCTCTGCCATCCGTGAGGAACTCAGAGTAAAGCCGCTGCTCCTCCACATCGAGAGGAGCCAGATGAGGTGGTTCAGGCATCTGGTCAGGATGCCTCCCGAACGCCTCCCCAGGGAGGTGTTTAGGGCATGTCCAACCGGTAGGAGGCCACGGGGAAGACCCAGGACACGTTGAGAAGACTATGTCTCCCGGCTGGCCTGGGAACTCCTCAGAATCCCCCTGGAGGAGCTGGACGAAGTGGCTGAGGAGAGGGAAGTCTGGGCTTCCCTGCTTAGGCTGCATCCCCCGTGACCCAACCTCGGATAAGCGGAAGAAGATGGATGGACGGATGGACAAAAGAAGTAAGACAATTCTTACTTACTAAACCGTCCCATGTGTGATGTCTGTATGATTGTTTTCATGCATATTTCTAAGTGCCATTGTACTGTAATAAAGCTCGCATTTTTAGCATGAGCTAGTATGCTAACACGTTTTTGAGTGTATGTGTTCGTATTATTTACTTACTATAGCATTCTTTTTGTATTGTTTCAGTTTCACAACAAAAGTCTATTTAGCTGATTGGAGAGCTGGCTTCCGTAACGAGTGGGTCCATGACGATGACTTCTGTTTTGTTTGATCTGCCGTTTTACTGCTGTGTTATGGCCACCATTTGGAAACAAATGAGGTATGTAAATTTAAAAAAATATATATATATGTGCTCATACATGTCTGCGGCTTATGTCAGGTGCGGCCAATTTATTAAAACATTTTGAAAATTTTGTGGGCGCAGCTTAAAATACTGGTCCGTTACATAGTCTGGAGAATACGGTCTTTTAACTTTTTGGCTTTAGTGTGGTGCAGTCTACTGTAGCAGTCATGTGATCCTGTAGAATTGGACACCTGGTCATCCATCCATCCATTTTTTACCGCCTGTCCCTTTTGGGATCGGGGGGGGTGCTGGAGCCTATCTCAGCTACAATCGGGCGGAAGGCGTGGTACACCCTGGACAAGTCGCTACCTCATCGCAGGGCCAACACAGATAGACTGACAACATTCACACTCACGGTCATATTTTTGAAAATGTATTTCTTTGATTCAATGAATATCATCCACCTCTTCTGTCCTTCACACTCACTTAATTCCTTCCAATGGTTGGGTAAAAAAAATTACGTCGTCATCTATGTACAAGTACAAATGTTTCGGCCCTAATTTAGCTCCATATATTCCTAAAGATATACATAATAACAGGAAGTAGGGATAGGCAAAATGACAAGTGTCTCAGCAACAGTGGGCAGTCAGATAACGCAGCACAACATAAGGAATCTGCCTTAACAAGTGTTGTAAAACAACACAAACTAATCGCACAAAGCACATCTGAGCGGGACACAATTATTGCGTGAGAGGATGAGGGACTAACACAACCTGTGAAACCCGTGAAACCATATAAGTATCAGTGGTTGTTTGTCTATATGTGTCAGTCCTGTGATTGACTAGTGATCAGTGCACCTGTCTCACACTCAGCTGGGATAGCCGAGCTGATTGGAACCTCTTATGCCTTCATCTACGTTTTCTCATCCCAGCATAATGGAGGCACAGCTTTACTGTACGATATCATCATCCGTCTTCTAACATACTATCCACTGAGTGCTTTGTGTTGTATGCCTTCTTTCAGGTTTTTTTTTTTTCAAACGTGGAGTTATATTGCACAAGTTTATTTTGTTCATTCTTGGCCACTGTGCCAATCTCCCCGAAATGAAAAGTTATAATATGCTTGTATTAAAGGCCTACTGAAATGAGATGTTCTTATTTAAACGGGGATAGCAGGTCCATTCTATGTGTCATACTTGATCATTTCGCGATATTGCCATATTTTTGCTGAAAGGATTTAGTAGAGAACATCCACGATAAAGTTCGCAACTTTTGGTCGCTAACAGAAAAGCCCGGCCTTTACCGGAAGTCGCAGACGATGACGTCACCCGTTGATGGCTCCTCACATATTCACATTGTTTTTAATGGGAGCCTCCAACAGAAAGAGTTATTTCCCGACAATTTCCCCATTAATTTGAACGAGGATGAAAGATTTGTGTTTGAGGATATTGATCGCGACGGACTACAAAAAAAATTTAATAAAAATCAAGTTAAAAAATTGGGACGGATTCTGATGTTTTTAGACACATTTACTAGGATAATTCTGGGAAATACCATATCTTTCTATTTTGTCGCTAGTGTTTTAGTGAGTTTAATAGTACCTGATAGTCGGAGGTGTGTGTCCACGGGTGTGTTGACGCCAGCGTCTCAGGGAAGTCGACGGCAGCTTTATGGACGGCGCAAGCTCAGCTTTTCTCTCCGGTAAGAAGCGACTTTTTACCACAATTTTCTCACCGAAACCTGCTGGTTGACATTCGGTCGGAATCCATGTTCGCTTGACCGTTGTGATCCATAGGAAAGTTTCACCTCTGGGAATTTTAAACAAGGAATTACCGTGTGTTTGTGAGGCTAAAGGCTAAAGCTTCCCAATTCCATCTTTCTTCTTTGACTTCTCCAATATTAATTGAACGAATTGCAAAAGATTCAGCAACACAGATCTCCAAAATACTGTATGTGCGGTTAAAGCAGACGACTTTTAGCTGTGTGTGTGTGCAGCGCTCATATTTCCTAACAGTCCGTGACGTCACACGTACACGTCATCATTACGCAACGTTCTCAAGAAGAAACTCCCGGGAAATTTAAAATTGCAATTTAGTAAACTAAAAAAGCCATATTGGCATGTGTTGCAATGTTAATATTTCATCATTGATGTATAAACTATCAGACTGCGTGGTGGGTAGTAGTGGGTTTCAGTAGGCCTTCACTTACTCAGTGGCCTAGTGGTTGAGTGTCCGCCCTGAGATCGGTAGGTTGTAAGTTCAAACCCCGGCCGAGTCATACCAAATACTATAAAAATGGGACCCATTACTTTCCAGCTTGGCACTTAGCACCAAGGGTTGGAATTGGGGGTTAAATCACCAAAAACGATTCCCGGGCGCGGCCACTGCTGCAGCCCACTGCTCCCCTCACCTCCCAGGGGGTGATCGAGGGGATGGGTCAAATGCAGAGGACAAATTTAAATCATTGGCACTTTAGCTTACTGTGTGGTCTCCAACAGGGGGCCGCGACCCCAAAGGTGTTTCCGCGAAGGTACTGTAGAGGGGGGTCGTGAAATATTTGGTTGATTGTTAAAGATATATTTCTTTATAATCACCCTGAAATTTTTCCACGAATGGAATTGTCCAGGGTGTAAGGGCCTTCCTCCGGGAATACAGCTGATATAGACCCAGAACCCCTTGCAGCACTAACTCTTCCGGGATGCTACAATATACACGCCCCGCTCCTACAACCCCCCTCCATATCTCCCGAATTCGAAGGTCACAAGGTTGGCAAGTATGGATGGCGTGGACCACCGCAGAGGCCACTTTAGTGTATATATTTTTGTTGAAAATGTGAAAATCTTAATTTCCCCTCGGGGATTAATAAAGTATTTCTGATTCTGGTTGTTTTACTTTTGTGGCTGTGTTTAGAAGTGGCTGGTTACATCAGCTCTGCTCTTTCAATGTCCTTTGTGTTCTTTGATGTTTTATGCGTCCCTCTTACACATATATTTATGTGTGCTATGGCTATGAGATTTTTTTTTTCTCCTTGGCCTCAGACTGGACCCCCTCTCTAGGGGCCCAGGCTTAGACTGAATATTTAACTGTTTTTCACCTTTTTTGTAAGGGGCGCCGAAAGTTGGCTGACCCGTCAACGATCCTGTTCTGTCTCCCTGTAATGTTTGTCTGCTCTTGAATGGGATTGTGCTAAAAATCTTAATTTCCCCTCGGGGATTATCTAAGTATTTCTGATTCTAATTCTGATTGTCAGCTAGCGATTTAGCTAGCTATTAGCAGCACAATACTGTTATTTTTTTAATGTTGTTTAGGGATGTCCGATAATATCAGGATGCCGATATTATCGGCCGATAAATGTTTTAGAATGTATATCTGAAATTATCGGTATCGGTTTCAAAAAGTAAAATTTGTGACTTTTTAAAACATCGCTTTGTACACGGATGTAGGGAGAAGTACAGAGCGCCAATAAACCTTAGAGGCACTTTCTCTGCGTGCCAGCCCTATCACATAATATCTACGACTTTTCACACACACACCCAAGTCAATGCAAGTCATACTTGTTCAACAGCCATACAGGTCACACTGAGAGTGGCTGTATAAA
The DNA here is from genome assembly GCF_033978795.1 of Nerophis ophidion. Classification (NCBI taxonomy): domain Eukaryota; kingdom Metazoa; phylum Chordata; class Actinopteri; order Syngnathiformes; family Syngnathidae; genus Nerophis; species Nerophis ophidion. The sequence goes on along the minus strand of NC_084632.1, from coordinate 30,779,682 downwards.
CAACTTTAACAGTGTTACAAATATGCGCCACACTGTGAACCCACACCAAACAAGAATGACAAACACATTTCAGCAGAACATCCGCATTGTAACACAACATAAACACAACAGAACAAATACCCAGAACCCCTTGCAGCACTAACTCTATCCCCTTAACCCCCCCCCCACACACACACACACCTCAACCCCTCCTACCCAACCCCACCCACCTCAACCTCCTCATAGTCTCTATCAGGGAGCGCATGTCCCAAATTCCAAGCTGCTGTTTTGAGGCATGTTAAAAAAAAAAAAAAATCACTTTGTGACTTCAATAATAAATATAGCAGTGCCATGTTGGCATTTTTTTTTTCCAAAACTTGAGTTGATTTATTTTGGAAAACCTTGTTAGATTGTTTAATGCAGGGGTGTCAAACTCAAATACAGAGTGGGCCAAAATTTAAAACTGAACAGAGCCACGGGCCAAGGTTGAACAAATTAACCTTTTAATAGGGACCCAAACAAGTTTTGCATTGAATATTGAACAAGCAAGGCTTATGTAATGTTATAGTGACATTTAAAATTGAGTTTTAAATAATAATCATTAAAAAATATGAATGGCATATCAAATAAAATTGAAATAAAAATTGAATGCCTCTTTTCTATTTGAAGCCCTCTGAGGTAAATATCAAAATAAACTTTTTCCACGGGCTAATAATAAATTTGCAAATAAAATAACAATAACAAATTAATCAAACATTCAAGCCTTGAAGTAGCAAGAGAAAGTGCATGAGTAAAACATTAATTATTGCTTGGGGGGGGGGGCTATATTGTAGCGTACCGGAAGAGTTAGTGCTGCAAGGGGTTCTGGGTATTTGTTCTGTTGTGTTTATGTTGTGTTACGGTGCAGATGTTCTCCCGAAATGTGTTTGTTATTCTTGTTTGGTGTGGGTTCACAGTGTGGTGCATATTTGTAAGATTGTTAAGTTGTTTATACGGCCACCCTCAGTGTGACCTGTATTGCGTGGCATTCACTTTTGTGCGTGTGTGTGTAAAAGTCGCATGTATTATGTGAATGGGTTAGCAGGCTATTTATATGAAGGAGAAGCGGACGTGACGACAGGTTTTAGAAAACGCTAAAGGCAGTGCCGTTAATGCACGCCCCCAATATTGTCGTCCGGGTAGAAATGGGGAGAAATTCGGGAGAATGTTTACCCCGGGAGATTTTCAGGAGGGGCACTGAAATTTGGGAGTCCGGGAAAATCGGGAGGGTTGGCAAGTACGAATATCAGTGGTGAATGTGGTGTTACAGCGGCAACCGGCGGGCCAGCTCTAATGTTAAATTCATACTGCCTCAAGGGCCAAATGAAATTACACGGCGGGCCAAATTTGACAGAGTTTGACACCCACGGTTTAATGCATCACAACAAAATTAGGCATAATAATGAGTTAATTCCACAACTGTATATATCGGCATTGATTGATATCAGTATTGGTAATAAGGAGTCGGACAAAATCGGAATATCGGATATCGGTAGAAAAGCCATTATCCTACATCTCTAATGTTGTTACAATTGCGCAATATCAAGGTACATTAAGGACCGGGTTAATGTAAAATACTATCGTCATTTTCATACAAGATACTTAAGTACAAGGTACTTGTTGAAGATCCCTGCTTTAAACAATAGAGTAAGATGTTTTCTTATGCTCATTTGTTGTTTCATTTCAATTGTTCGGGATAAAAGAGCAATCTTGACGACGCCGTGTAGAAAAAAAGGAAAACTCCCTCCTCTGCCCCCCAACAATTTCTTGGAATCAATTCATATTTATCCCAGACCATAAGACAGCACTATGGAGCAGAGCAGGTTATGTTGGCTAAATGGAGACAAGATGGAAGAGGCTGTCTGAGGCAAAGCTGTCCTACTGATTGTCCCAGCCCGAGATTAGTCTTCACCACAGATATGAAAACGCTGCTCTCTACCGTCCATCTCCACCTGGCTCAACATTCTTGTCTCCAAAGTACATCCCGTGGCTCGTCTCATTCCCTTTGCTGCGTGTTTGTTATTCTTATGGCATGGCGGATAGCAGCCACTGTGGAAAATGCATGAGATTCATTTTGCGCCCTTCTGACCCCCGATGCAAAATCACAACCTCCGCCCCGCCGAGCCGCTTCATCCCGGGCCCCTTCATCTGCGCTGTCTCTCTATTGCTCTGCATAGCGTAGCATAAATCCAATCACACGGGACTCTAGCTCTCTCACTCCGCGCGCACATTCCTACGGCCCTCTTACATTGTATTCGCAGATTTAGTGGCATTGTAAATAGATAAACACAAGCAACATCTATCAATGCAACTTGCAGAGAGGCTGTGTAATCAGAACGCCAGACCCACGGCCGGTGAGGGCTATCTCCATTTACCTTGGGATAAATCCATTGGTGTGACCACCGCAGGCGCAGCCCAATGGTCTGACAAATCACCCTAGTCATGCTGGGCTCTGCCAGGCCTTATTGGCCTGTGGCCTCTTAGTAGTCTTCCCCCTCAGCTGAAAGGATGGGACCTGTCAAGCATGGCCAGATTAAAAAGTATACTCTGAAAGAAATGATTTGTTATTAAAGAACGCCTCAGTGTGAATCTTTAGGAGAGGAAACAAATATATGTGACAGCTGTGGTTGAGTTCCAGAGAGCAGTTGCTGATTTTTCCCACTGTCTTCCTTTCACCTAAATGCAGCATCTCCACAGGTGTTCGCACCTATATCACCCAGGCCTCCATTTCGCCCCATCTTACATTTTCATGTAGCGCTGGAGATGTCACGGTGGCGCTTGTCGGCTGATGGCCTGACCCCAGAATGCAGAGACGGTAGGCGGCTTGTAGGTCAAACAATTTCATTCTTTACAAAGGGAGCAAAAACTGCAGAATCAAAAAGGCAATAATCCAGAGCTGGCAAGGTGCAACAGGTGAACCTGAATAAGCTTGAATAAAAAAGTTAAAGGCCTACTGAAACCCACTACTACACACCACGCAGTCTGATAGTTTATATATCAATGATGAATTATTAACATTGCAACACATGCCAATACGGCCTTTTTAGTTCACTAAATTACAATTTTAAATTTCCCGGGATTTTCTTCTTGAAAACGTTGTGTAATAATGACGTGTACGCAAGACGTCACGGGTTTTAAGGAAATATGAGCGCTGCACACACACACAGTTAGAAAGTTGTCTGCTTTAACGGCATAATAACACAGTATTTTGGAGATCTGTGTTGCTGAATCTTTTGCAATTTGTTGAATTAATATTGGAGAAGTCACAGTAGAAAGATGGAGTTGGGAAGCTTTAGCCTTTAGCCACACAAACACACGGTGATTCCTTGTTTAAAATTCCTGGAGGTGAAACTTTCCTATGGATCAAAGCGCGGTCAAGCCAACATGGATCCCTACCAAATGTCAACCAGCAGGTTTCGGTGAGAAAATTTGGTTAAAAAGTCGCTTCTTACCGGAGAGAAAAGCTGAGCTTGTGCCGTCCATAGCTGCCGTCGACTCCCCTGAGACACTGCGCGACAAGACACCTGTGGAGACACCTTTCCGACTATCAGGTACTATTTAACTCACTAAAACACTAGCAACACAATAGAAAGATAAGGGATTTCCCAGAATTATCCTAGTAAATGTGTCTAAAAACATCGGAATCCTTCCAAATGCAATCGTGTTATATATTTTTTTAATTATTTTTTTTAATCATTTTTTTTTCTCTAGTCCGTCGCTATCAATATCCTCAAACACAAATCTTTCATCTTCGTTCAAATTAATGGGGAAATTGTCGTTTTCTCGGTCCGAATAGCACTTTTTTTGGAGGCTCCCATTAAAAACAATGTGACTATGTGAGGAGCCCCCACACGTGTGACGTCATCTTCTGCGACTTCCGGTAGAGGCAGGGCATTTCTCTTAACACCAAAAGTTGCGAACTTTATCGTGGATGTTCTCTACTAAATCCTTTCAGCAAAAATATGGCAATATCGCAAAATGATCAAGTATGACACATAGAATGGACCTGCTATCCCCGTTTGAATAAGAAAATCTCATTTCAGTAGGCATTTAAACAAGCGTGCTGGCAGGAAACTAAACAACGTAAAGGAGCAAAGCAAGGCCTTCAATAGGAAGTAGAGATGTCCGATAATATCGGACTGCCGATATAATCGTCCGATAAATGCTTTAAAATGTAATATCGGAAATTATCGGTATCGGTTTCAAAAAGTAAAATGTATGACTTTTTAAAACGCCGCTCTACTGAGCGGTACACGGACGTAGGGAGAATTACAGAGCAGTTGCGTCTCCCAGTCATACTTGCCAACCCTCCCGACTTTACCGGGAGACTTCGGAATATCAGTGCCCCTCCCGAAATTCTTCCGGGGCGACCATTCTCCCGAATTTCTCCCCATTTCCACCCAGACAACAATATTAGGGGCGTGCCTTAAGGGCACTGTCCTTGCGTGCCTGCCCAATCACATCAATTATACAGCTTTTCACACACACAAGTGAATGTAAGGCATACTTGGTCAACAGCCATACAGGTCACACTGAGGGTGGCCGTATAAACAACTTTAAGACTGTTACAAATATGCGCCACACTGTGAATACACACCAAACAAGAATGACAAACACATTTCGGGAGAACCTCCGAACCATAACACAACATAAACACAACAGAACACATTTCCAGAACCCCTTGCAGCACTAATTATTCCGGGTAGCTACAATATACACCCCCCACTACCCCCTAGTCAATGTGATTTGGCTGACATGTTATCCAGGTGGTGTGTGACGTCAGCTCCTGCTTCCCCCTGTCCGATAGCACCCGATGCCTTCTATATTCCCACATTCTATTGATTTAGATTTTTGATATTACCATTATTATTGAATATGCCTGTAACAGTTCATAGCACTTCATAAATGCATGACATAATAAGTATATATATTTTTTTTCCCAGCTGAGCACAAGCTAATTGTCACTGGCAGTATTTATATATATATGGATGGATCCCAGAGACCAATACATCTCTAAGGCTCCTTCTAAACTAAGCCGGCTAAGGTTATCCAGGCTATATCCCACTTAACCTTATCCATGTCGACACACATACAATGCCACCGTTTAAGATCCCTCATTCCCTCCGTCCGCTGGCGCAACGCGACCAAAGTCCGCATGTGCGGAAAAAAATGCACGCGTCATAGTCACCTCTGACCTGGAAGTATGTTCTTACCCTTTGTTTCAATGTAGACCATTGCCACATTTCTTTTGATAGTAAACCTTGCTTGCCTCACCATCTGCAGCGGTTGAGACTATTGTATTGAATCAAACCTGAGCCATCATACATGAATCATATCTTAATGGACGTTTGGAAGTAAACAATGTGATGAATAACATTTTACAATGATCGATCTAGGGATCTACTGTAGATATCTGGTCAGGACACTGTGCTTGTAGGCTGAAATTGGCGGTCGTACTTGACGGCTGAAACCACTTCATGGCTTCACAATAGTTTTGGAGTGAAAAACTAGACGTTGACTAATCACTCGACATACATCGCGGACAATAACTGATAGTCTTCTTGACCAGTCCAAATGCATTCGCTGCAGTACTCCCTCGTTCACGAGAACCCGCGTTTTCGTTGTCTCCCCTTCGACAAAGGGACAAAGTTTTTCGGCAGGTAGACTCACAGCTGACCTGGACATTCGAAAGAGCTCTTGCCGTTCCTGTGGCACAACACACTCAGTGACAAACATATCCCAACCAGGCTGCCGTTCTTCAAGGCCTTCTCCAAAACCGTCGCTCAACATTGCTATGTTGCCGTCAGAGATGTGTTGTATCCGAAATGTTGAAATTAGATCGTTTCGTTCTTTTAAGCTATTCAAGTGTGTTGGCAAAGGCCTAGTACCTGACTGCCCCCTAGCCAGGGATACGGTGAAGACCTCAACGGTGGAGCAGGCGGAAGACGGTAGATATAAGAACTACCACAATGGCTGCGATGGCGGAAGAAGGCACCCCCACATCCATGTTGGCCCAGTTATGGGGAAATAACAACCCAAGACCTCAACGGTGGAACAGGCGGAGGATGATTGCTAACCCTAAAAAGTAGGGGTGTAACGGTAAACAAAAATTTCGGCTCGGTACGTACCTCGGTTTAGAGGTCACGGTTCGGTTCATTTTCGGTACGGTAAAAAACAAAAAAAAATTGGGGTTATTTATTCACCACATTTGTAAACAATGGCATAACATACATATAAACACAGGGTCCATTGCCAGGGTTAATCTGGTCAACATATATAAAATAAAAACTAAATAAGATAGGGCTCAGAATGGTTTCCTAACAAAACCTTTCTACATATAAAGTGCTTTTTTTGATTGATTGATTGAGACTTTTATTAGTAGATTGCACAGTACAGTACATATTCCGTACAATTGACCACTAAATGGTAACACCCCAATAAGTTTTTCAACTTGTTTAAGTCGGGGTCCACGTTAATCAACATTAAACTGCCTCAAGTTGTTGTTCTTAGCATGGCTAACTTGGCAGTAAGGGGATATATGGGCTCATTGTTCTTCCACCATAGAAGTGGGTCAAAATGTAGTTTTTAATGCAATACAGCAACTACCTGCGACCCCGAACGGGACAAGCGGTAGAACATGGATGGATGGATGGTTTCAAATCGGCTGCTATAAAAATATTTGTTATTGCTTCAGCCCTGCCTGACTCGCCGAGGAGAGGCTGCTTGAATGCGGTGGTCACGCTTCAAAGGGGTTTGAGGTGTTGGCAGAAGCGTACCCTACTGCTGATGAACAATGTCGGCAAACCTCCGCCTTCCATTGTGGTATCGCACCGCGCAGCCAAAGTGTTCCCAAATGGGAGATGTTAACGAGGCAGGAGGGTTTTCCAGCTCTGGCTTTTGCATGTTGTCCTAGCCCGGTCGCTGTTAGCCTGCCGTGTGTTGTGTCTCGCTCTGCATTGTATACACAATGTGCGGTGCGCTACCTAATACGTCCGTGTGGATACTCGTTCGGTACGCCTCCGAACCGAACCGAAACCCCCGTACCGAAACGGTTCAATACAAATACACGTACCGTTACCCCCCTACTATGGAGCGTCACAAAGGCTGGGATGGCGGATGAAGGCTGCAGCAGAAAAGGGTCCCCAGTCGTCTTGGACTCCATGCCACTGGACCCTAACCCGGATCTGTCAAGGTTCGTGTGGCGACTGTCTGTGCACCAGTCTCCCCACGTTAAACAAAGTCACGCACAGGCATCCTCCATAAAGGGATACCCCCCTACCAGGAGCACCGTCATAATCGCTTCGAGTGACCGCCAATGATGATGTTATGATGTCACTTCCTGTGTGGGGAGCGGTCTTTCTGGCCTCACTTCCTGTGTTGGGCGCGGTCTTTGTGGCGTCACCTCCTCTCTGAACTCAATTTGTAAATAATCGATGAGTCCATACAAAGCTAAGAGACGCAGATTCAAGAAATACATGGCACACTTACCCGTATAAAAAAATATCCAAGGAAGGGGGCCTTAAACGATAGGTTAGTGTAGCTGATACAGGACTTAGGCTAAATAATTAATTGTTTAAGAGTTATCCGGCTTAATGTAGACAGGGCCTTAGTGTGTTCATGATTAATGCGAGTTAACTTGTTAATTTTGACAGCTGTAGTTTTTTTACACTATTTCTCAACCAAAAATGTTTTCCTTTTAAAAAGGCATGTTACATATCAAAATGATAATGTTTTGGGGGGCAAAGCTGATCCTAATTTATTTCAATGGAAGACGTTGATGTGAGATTCAAGTGTTTTGAGTTAATAGCTTTGTCACAGGTATTAAGTTTGTGAGTTGAGGCACTATTTTAAATTTAAAGTACTACAAAAATGTAGTAACATATCCTAGACCAGGGGTGTCAAACTCAAATACAGAGTGGGACAAAATTTAAAACTGAACAAAGCCGCGGGCCAAGGTTGAACAAATTAACCTTTTAATAGGGACCCAAACAAGTTTTGCATTGAATATTAAACAAGCAAGGCTTACAGTATGTGGCTTTATAGTCACATACAAAATCGAGTGTCAAATTATAATAATGAGTAAAAAATATCAATGGTATATCAAATAAAATGTAAATAAAAATTGGGGGAGGGGGTTTGGTGGTAGCGGGGGTGTATATTGTAGCGTCGCGGAAGAGTTAGTGCTGCAAAGGATTCCGGGTATTTCTTATGTTGAGTTTATGTTGTGCTACGGTGTGGACTTTCTCCCGAAATGTGTTTGTCATTCTTGTTTGGTGTGGCTTCACAGTGTGGCGCATATTTGTAAAAGCGTTAAAGTTGTTTATACGGCCACCCTCAGTGTGACCCTTATGGCTGTTGATCAAGTATGCCTTGCATTTACTTGTGTGTGTTAAAGCAGCATATATTATGTGACTGGACCGGCACGTTGTTTGTATGGCGGAAAAGCGAACGTGACGACAGGCTGTAGAGGACGCTAAAGGCAGTGTCTTCAAGTCACGCCCCCAATATTGTTGTCCGGGTGGAAATCGGGAGAAATTCGGAAGAATGATTGCCCCGGGAGATTTTCGGGAGGGGCACTGAACTTTGGGAGTCTCCCGGGAAAATCGTGAGGGTTGGCAAGTATGAGTATCAGCGGTGAATGCAGGGTTAGAGAGGCAATATAACATTGGCGGGCCAGCTCTTATCTTAATTTGATATTACCTCAAGGGCCAAATGAAATTACACGGCAGGCCAAATTTGGCCCGCGGGCCAGAGTTTGACACCCATGTCCTAGACTTTCAAAACAAAAATCTTCCAATTCCAATCTTTCAAAAAGGTACCAGCGGTAAACCAAGGAAAGTCAAAATGTGTTATTGCTACAATGCATTATTCTTGTCAGTCTTTTCAGGCTCTGTCCCAGTGCTGATTGAAGTGATGGGTGGAGAGCTTCCAGCATCTTGGGCCTTTAAAACCTTTAAAACACCGCAATAGCTTTCTATAAGGACACCGTCATTGTTTCGGGATCTGGAGGTTATACGAGACCAACTGTAGGATGTTTTATAGTCACTTTTCAGAGTCTCGATCATCAGGAAATGTTGGAGATATATGACTTCCCGGTACACTGACAGCATGGTTAAGAACAGGACCAGGGCTGAGAAAATAAACATTATTTCTCTGTGGTCCTCCTGACGTTTGTCTTTGCGGCCTGAGATTTAGTGACGCTTTTGCACAAAACAGTCCGCAGATGTCCTGCTGTAAATTATTTGAAGGTTAGGGGCATGTACAATCCTGTTGACAAAAAAACATTAGCTGTGTTTTTCCCTTGTGAGTGTGTATGACATAAGGCCACAAAGCACAAAAAAACCATGCAGTTGTTAACATCGCCTGGTGCAACCATTTCACCCCTCTGTACCGACTGCTTGTAACTTTGCAAAGGACAAGAGGGCTACAACACATTTAATATGGTGTTTGCATTGACTTTCATTGGATTCATTCTGAATTTATATGACGTGAGCAGTTAAAATTTTAATTGGAGACGATGACTTTGGCATTTTCTGCAAACACCACCTGTGCTTTATGCTGCTGCAAGAATGAAGTCAGAGAGAATGCAATGTCCCTGTGCTCTTGTTTAGTCCGAACAGCTTCAATTCTTCTTTTAATGGGAGTTGTTTCTCTTCTCCCAGGATGAAAGGGACAAAGTAACTGTGTCTAGCTAGACACTGTATACAAGATTTGATTAGATTAGATAGTACTTTATTTATTCCTTCAGGAGCGTTCCTTCAGAAAAATTAGAATGATCAGCACAATCCCATTCAAAATCAGACAAACATTACAGGGAGACAGAACAGGTTCGCTGACGGGTCTGCCGGCTTCCAGCGCCCCTTACAAAAAAGATGAGATACAGGGATGGGAGGAAAAAATAGAAGATTAAAATAGAATAAAATAAAATAAAATAAAATAAAATAAAATAAAAAAATTGGTCTAAGCCTGGGCCCTGGAGAGGGGGTCCAGACTGAGGCCAAGGAGAAAAAAAACAACAATCAATCATAGCCATAGTACACATCCCTCTTACATCTGTGTAAGAGGGAAACATCAAACATCAAAGAACACAAAGGACATTAAAGACATTAAAGCAGCGGATACAACCAGACACTTCTACATACAGCTATGAATAAAAACCAAAAGAAACATATACACTGTGGTGGAACTAGAACATCCATATGTTCAAACTTATGCATTGGTACCTCGGTTTTGATACAGCCCATTTTTTATAGATCTGATTTTTTGCAAATAATTGTTTTTCGTGAAAGGTCTGGGTCACCATACTGCCAAACATTGCAGCTACCAAACTAATCACTTTAGAATCGAGTGCCCAAGCAAATAATCCAACATGTTGGTGACTCAGTCTTGTACAAAACAACTTCCTCCAAAAGGAATGGATAGCGTTTAGATTTACAGATATTGACTGTCGATTCTGTAGTTTTGAAACAAACTGTGCTAATGCTCAAACTGTATACTCTGGAACCTTGATTAAAGAACCCCTAATTGTAGAATACTTTTAATTTACGAACCATACTGTAGACCAGTGTTTTTCAACCTTTTTTCAGCCAAGACACATTTTTTGCGTTGAAAAAATCTGGAGGCACACTACCACTAACACTTTCCCAAGTACTTGGGCAAGTGTTGCAGCCATGAAATTCTAAGTTAATTATTATTTGCCAAAAAAAAAATAAAGTTTAAGAGTTTGAACATCAAATATCTTGTCTTTGTAGTGCATTCAATTGAATATGGGTTGAAAAGGATTTGCAAATCATTGTATTCCGTTTATATTTACATCTAACACAATTTCCCAACTCATATGGAAACGGGGTTTGTATATATATATATATATATATATATATATATATATATACTGGGATGAAGTGGCAACTTGTCCAGGCTGTACATCCGCCTTCCAGCTGAATGCAGCTGAGATAGGCTCCAGCACCCCCCGCGACCCCAAAAGGGACAAGCGGTAGAAAATGGATGGATGGATGGTGGATGAATGGGTGTATGTATATATATATATATATATATATATATATATATATATATATATATATATATATATATTTTTTTTTTTTTTTTTTTTTCTACCGCTTGTCCCTTTTGTACAGCCTGGCCCCCCAGCCCAAATTATATCATATGAATTTAAAGTAAAATAAAAACTGGGGTAGCATAGTACGAAGGTGGAGTCTTTGTGGCTCTTCACTCCCGTCCTCTGCTCATTCCCGTCTTCGGCAACAAGCGTCTTCAATAAAAGTAAAAGTGGTCTTAAATGTTCATTTATCCATTTTATTTCCCACGCCTTCCACCCAAGTGCAGCAGGGATAGGCTCGAAGAATACCCTGAGAGGGACAAGCAGTTGAAAAATGGATGGATTTATATTTTGCATTGTTTTCTGCATGTAAAACTATGATTAATCTCTATTAAATGTGTTGTGTGTTAATATTTGTATGTCTAGAATGGATTAATTATTATTTATTTATTCTGTAATTACTTATTTTTACATTATTTGTTATTATTATTTCTCATGGTAAAAATAGCATCGGTTATTTTAAGATTCAGTATTCGTCCGGCCTTTTTCGAAAAGATTACTCTGAAAACAGAGGTACTACCATCCTTAAAAAAAATATCTAGTGCTGTCCCCCTTTTGAAGCTGCACAAACATTTGCTCATCAAATCAAAGTGTTTGCAGATGAAATTCACAGTTAGGGTTGAGGGCGGTGATGAGAGGGGGGGGAAAAAGTCAAAATATTTGTCATTACTTGGTTACTCTGAGGTCTAAAGAGCAGGGTCTTTTATCAGCGTCTGAGACTACAACACATGCACTAACACACGGACACACCTTCATAGTGTGTCTCGCCCAGACACACACGTTTCTTCACATACCAACACACACTGAGACAACACAGCTGGACGTGAGGCTAAAGGTTACTGACTTGTACATACATGTCATCTAAAAAAATAAAAAACACCCTACTCATTACAAAAAGTCATCAATAAAATGGTGTGCACCTTTTTCAGAGCTATATATGGGCTATATATGATGTACTCTGTGCATCCTTTTCTTGATATAATTATTCAAATTCTCTCTACCCTGCGGGTTTTCACCTTATGATGTTTGACCTTCATATAATATACATCATTGAATCCGTCATTGTGTGCCGGTTTGAGCTGAAAATAATTAAACATCCAATTTGCAATAAAATTATGTTTGCAAAGGTAATTTTCTTTTCTTTCTTTGGTTACAGCTGATATCGTCACCTTTGCCCAACACTTTCTATGTCAGCCGATCAGCTCTCAGTCTGCCTTATTGTGGTTGGTTTCTCTATTTCAGGTAAGTCTTATCAGATTGTAAAGCTGGCATTCTGTCATTATATCTGTCTCGGGCAGTAAGTCCTGCAGGGAATTCTCTGCCTGCCTAAATACTATCAGAAGCAGACTGATTGCTTTTGCACGTAAGTGTATTTCAGATTTTTGCTGTGTGGCCAAGTCAATGGTAACTACCAAGGGCCCATGTCATGTAAGTATTTTAGCAATGATGCTGTTTCTTTAACTAATCAGAGTTGCTATAAACGTCTCAGGGCCTGCATGTAGGCATACAACATTAGCAGCAATTTCTCCGACCTCTAATTGGTTGATTAGAGCAAAGGTTTTGTAAAGTTAGTTGGTGTCGAACCCCAAGATGCAGAGAAGGAGGCAGGCATTGGATAGGAAAACATGATTTAATTAAAACTAAACAAGAACAAACAAAAAGCACGCACGTGGGCGGATAACAAACTAAGGGAGGTAGCTTGGGAGCTAGAAAACAAAAAGGATTTTAGCATGGAAACTAGCAAGAATCAGCAGGAAATGGAAGTCGTGCATGTAATATAAAAACAAACTTAGAAGCAGGGAACAAAAGACAATAAGCTACAAAGTACTATCGAATATAGCTTACCGCAACGCTGCATAAGCAAGATATGATACGACACAACAGGTAGCAACGACAATCCAAGACAGAAGCGACATGCAATACGTGCCATCGACAAATCAATAATCCAGCACTGACTGGAGGAACAAAGCAGGTAAAATAGGAGCTAGCTGATTGACATCAGGTGTGGCCAGGTGCCAATCAGCCACAGCTGAGGGGAGACAAAGCACTCAGGGAGGCAAACAGGAAGCTGAACCAAAATAAGAGTGCTGGCAGGAACTAAGGCTAGGAAATACTAAACACACAGAGGAGAAACTAAAACACAAACAAACTGTCAGTGGCAAATCCTGACAGCTTTACACAATGGCTGACCGAGAGGGTTGTCTCAAACATATATTTTCAAAGGGGGACATTTTTTGTTTTACTTTAGAAAAGCTAGACATTGTTAGGAAAGATTGAACTAGCAAGGCTATCTCAGCATGGCAAAGTCTTTGTTTGTTCTACACTTTCAGACCAGTGTTTATGAGTTGTACAACTGGCTTACAGCCTCGGCTGGGAATGAATGGATTTTGACTTTAAAAAAAATTACAAAAAATTCACGTCTGTGGTAACTATTAGGGATTAATATTAAAAAACTATTATTAACGTATGTTACATTTTGTTGAGCACCAGATTTAAAGGCATAAAGATTATGTAATGATAGGATATACTTTTATTTATTCCACAATGGGGAAATTTGTCACAACGGGGGGGGGGATGCAAACGGACCACTCCGGACAGGAGGTGCAGGTAGGAACATGATTTATTCTCCCCAAAAAATCAAACAAGTACCAAAAACGGAAAAACGTGCCGATCGCACTGGACGCTAAAACTAACACTTGGCATAGACTAGAGCAGGGGTGCCCACACTTTTTCTGCAGGCGAGCTACTTTTCAATTGACCAACTCGAGGGGATCTACCTCATTTATATATTTCATTTATATTTATTTATTTATGAAAGAGACATTTTTGTAAACAAGTTAAATGTGTTTAATGATAATACAAGCATGTGTAACACATATAGATGTCTTTCTTTCACAAAGACAAGAATATAAGTTGGTGTATTACCTGATTCTGATGACTTGCATTGATTGGAATCAGACAGTAATGATGATAACGCCCACATTTTCAAATGGAGGAGAAAAAAAGTTGTCCTTTCTGTACAATACCACATGAAAGTGGTTGGTTTTTGGCATCTAATTCATCCAGCTTCCATACACTTTACAAGAAAAACATTGGCGGCAAATTCCGTAGCTTGCTTGATTGACATTCACGGCACCCGAGGGTCTTGTGAGATGACGCTGGCTGCTGCCAGTTCATTATTATGAAAAAATGACAGAGAGGAAGGCGAGAAACACTTTTTATTTCAACAGACTTTCGCGCCGTCCTTTCCGTCAAAACTCTAAAGGCCGACTGCACATTTCCTATCTTCACAATAAAAGCCCTGCTTCATGCTGCCTGCGCTAACAAAATAAGAGTCTCGGAAAGCTGGCGTGCACAAGTGATGTGCACGCCAGCTTTCTGAGGGATCGCTTGTGCACGCCAGTTTTCCGAGACTCTGTATTTAGTTAGCGCAGGCAGCATGAAGCAGGGCTTTTATTGTGAAGATAGGAAATGTGCAGTCGGCCTTTAGAGTTTTGACGGAAGGTACGGCGCGAGAGTCTGTTGAAATAAAAAGTGTTTCTCGCCTTCCTCTCTGTCATTTTTTCATAATAATGATCTTGCAGCAGCCAGCGTCATCTCACAAGACCCTCCGGTACCGTGAATGTCATTTAAGGGACGTCTTGGTGAAGATTGATGATCACTAATTTTTAGGTCTATTTTTTTTAAAAGCCTGGCTGGAGATCGACTGACACACCCCCCGCGGTCGACTGGTAGCTCGCGATCGACGTAATGGGCACCCCTGGACTAGAGGTAAGGAATACTCACGTAGCTGTGGCTACGTGAGTATTCACAGATCACAACAACAACACTGGATATTGTTCAGAGAAGTTAAAATTAATTTAAGAACGTGCACATAAAGTAACACTGGAGGTAACTATGACGTGCACAATTTCCGTGCATGTGTACTAGGTCGCATTGTGCCGGCGGATGGAGGGCAACGGGGGTTATAAACGACCATTGTGTGTATGTGTGGACAAGATCATTTTAGGTGACATTTACCCTCAGCTGATTGATTGATTGATTGATTGTTGATTGATTGATTGATTGATTGATTGATTGATTGATTGATTGATTGATTGATTGAAACTTGTATTAGTAGATTGCACAGTACAGTACATATTCCGTACAATTGACCACTAAATGGTAACACCCGAATAAGTTTTTCAACTTGCTTAAGTCGGGGTCGACGTTAATCAATTCATGGCAAGGCGCACTAAGGCGCACTTAGTGTAAAAGGGGCCTAAATGAAGGACAATAGAGACATGAAATCCTCTTTCTTTGCCCATTAAAAATAATTATGGGAATTGCTTGCTCAGATTCCATAGATAAGTATTTGTCTTCAAGCTCCGAAGCCTCAAAACGGTAGCAGACAACAATAGCAAGTTTGGCAATGAACAGCAGCAGACTCATTACCTTCAACCTTCAACACAGAACACCAATGTGGAAAAAGAGACAGCAGCATCCGTCCTCCCTCCCTTACCTTGGGCTTATTAGCCTATAAAATCATCACATTTGGTCCCTCTGTGTTTGTTTGATTACATTTTCCCCCCATGCCACTGAAAATATGCGAGATGTTATGTTACACCCTATTGATTACCGGCGTTAATTAAAAATTTAATTAAAGTTTTTTACGGTCTGCGTTTCACTTGAGATAATAGTACGGCAAGAGGAGACGCTCTCCCTGCATAAATCAAGCGTTTATTTGCAGTGGCTGGCCATCAACAAATACAACAGTGTACATAAAATTTTACTAACATTGATTTTGAAAATATGAATATGACTTTAAACACTGCCGATGCATATTTCAATTTAGAACCACAAGGCGTGAAATCCCGACGCTATAAGTCAATTAATGAAGAGGAAAAGTCCATTACAGACCTATCAGCAGACCCACGCAAGGCTTGATGGAAGTCGAATCATTTACTTTAAGCTGCGCTGACGACTCCTATAATAACAGCGGCCAATGTATTGTGAAACCAATATGATTTTTTTTTTACATTTAATGTCTGCCCTGCGCATCCATCACGTGGCTCATTTTGCGGGAATCATTTAACTTGAAAAATACCCATCGGCGACTAATCTAAGCTTTTGCGGATGTTGGAGAGCAAAATAGGATATAGATGTGGCGCTCTTAACATTTTTTTGTTCGACTATAATAACGCTAATATGCTCACAGTGCAATTGGCTGCAAAAATAAACAGATGAATGTTTTCCAATTTGTTGGATAAACTCTTTCTTTAGATTTAGAGTTTTCCTCGCCATCACAGGCCAAAGGATTGTGTCGGAAGCCTTTTAGTTGTATCTATTATGTGTACTTGGAGGGCAAGTTGATTTCCCACTCTTCAGATTATTTTCCACTTGCCAAGATTGTATATTTTATTCCTAGAAAGTTCCCTAGTTTTTAGAGCTGGTTACTTATTTTTAGTCATTGACTAATCTTAATTTTAGGATGAATACATTATGTTTTGTCTATTCTACCCTATTTTTCAGACCATACACTGCAAAAACTGAAATCTAAGTAAGATTAAATATCTCAAATAAGGGGTTATATTTGCTTATTTTCTGTCTGATAAGATAGTTCTTCTCACTAAGTAGATTTGATGTTAGTTTTTTACTTGTTCTAAAGGCCTACTGAAACCCACTACTACCGACCACGCAGTCTGATAGTTTATATATCAATGACGAAAAATAACATTGCAACACATGCCAATACGGCCGGTTTAGTTGACTAAATTGCAATTTTAAATTTCCCGCGAAGTGTCCTGTTGAAAACGTCGCGGAATGATGACCCTTATGTCGACGCGTGCTTTGGATTGGTTGGAGCGGACATTTTATCCCAGCACCACTGCTACGTCCGTTTTAATCGCATAATTACACAGTGTTCTGGACTTCTGTGTTGGTGAATCTTTTGCAATTTGTTTAATTAATAATGGAGACTATAAAGAAGAATGCTAAAATGCTAAAATGCTAAAACACTAGTAACACAATAATCAGATAAGGAATTTTCCAGAAGTATCCTAGTAAATGTGTCTAATAACATCTGATTCGCTCTTGCCCTCGTCTTTTTTTTTTTCTTCTTCTAGTCCTTCACTCTCACTTTCCTCATTCACAAATCTTTCATCCTCGCTCCAATTAATGGGGAAATTCTCGCTTTCTCGGTCAGAATTGCTCGCGCTGCTGGTGTCTATGATTGTATTCAATGTGCAGATGTGAGGAGCCCTCACACCAGTGATGTCACGCGCACATCGGCTTTTACTTCCGGTACAGGCAAGGCTTTTTTATTAGCGACCAAAAGTTGCGAACTTTATCGTCGATGTTCTCTACTAAATCCTTTCAGTAAAAATATGGCATTATCGCAAAATGATCAAGTATGACACATAGAATGGATCTTCTATCCCCGTTTAATATCCCCGTTTAAATAAGAAAATATAATTTCAGTAGGCCTTTAGGGTTTTGGTCCTAAATTATCTCAGAGATTTTATGACCTATATTGAGTAAAACATGCTTGAAACTAGAATATCAACTGTTGCAAAGCTGTGTCATTAACACTCACTACTTTTTTAGAGTAATAATTTCTTACTTCATGTATGAAAAAAAAAAATCATGATGCCGAGCGCATATCATTATGTCAAGATAATGGCATTTACTTAATTTAACAATATTTTTCAACATTTTGAGCAAAAATATCTATTTTTTTTCTACCAAGAAAAGTGCACTTGTTATTAGTGAGAATAGATGCATTTTAAGGTATTTTGGGGTTTCTTGAGGTTAGCAAAATTTACTTGTTTTGGAAAGTCTTGACAAGCCGTATTTTCTTGTTCTATTGGCAGATCATTTTGCTTAGTTCAACTGAAATACCCCTAATTGTTGTATTTTTTTTGTGTGTTTTTGAACACTGACTTTTTGCAGTGTAGGGTAAATTACGGCCAATGTTCATGCAAAAGACTATAACGGATTATAAAGCGCATTAAAGGGGTCATATTATGATTTTTTTTTTTTTACATTTAAAACACTTCCTTGTGGTCTACAAAACATGAATGGTGGTTCTTTGGTCAAAATGTTGAAAAGATTATGTTTTCTAACCGTCTCTATAGGGTGCACCATTTTGTAGGCGGTCTTTTTTACGAGTCTCCCCTTCATCTTTGTTGTACCGGTCGTTTTTATCTCTTTCCTAGCGTGTCTACTGATAGATATGAGTTACAACTCTATGCTACTTTGTATTAGAAATGGCAACAACGGAGGATGAATTCCCTACAATACGAGGATGGAAAAAAAGTAAGAGCATATTGTCTATGGCGCGGTTCACAAAGAAGGATGTGCTGAAACTTTGGGGACTTACAAACCCTGTTTACATATGAGTTGGGAAATTTGCTAATACAATGACTTGCAAATCATTTTCAACCCATATTCAATTGAATGCACTACAAAGACAAGATATTTAATGTTCAAACTCAAAAACTTTATTCTTTTTTTGCAAATCATAATTAACTTACAATTTCATGGCTGCAACACGTGCCAAAGTAGTTGGGAAAGGGCATGTTCACCACTGTGTTACATCACCTTTTCTTTTAACAACACTCAATAAACATTTGGGAACTGAGGAAACTAATTGATGAAGCTTTGAAAGTGGAATTATTTCCCATTTTTGCTTTATGTAGAGCTTCAGTTGTTCAACAGTCCGGGGTCTCCGCTGTCGTATTTTACGCTTCATAATGCGCCAAACATTTTCGATGGGAGACAGGTCTGGACTGCAGGCGGGCCAGGAAAGTACCCACACTCTTTTTTTTTACACAGCCACACTGTTGTAACACTTGCTGAATGTGGCTTGGCATTGTCTTGCTGAAATAAGCAGGGGCGTCCATGAAAAAGACGGCGCTTAGATGGCAGCATATGTTGTTCCAAAACCTGTATGTACCTTTCAGCATTAATGGTGCCTTCACAGATGTGTAAGTTACCCATGCCCTGGGCACTAATGCACCCCCATACCATCACAGATGCTGGCTTTTTTAACTTTGCGTCGATAACAGTCTGAATGGTTCGCTTCCCCTTGGTTCCGGATGACACAATGTCGAATATTTCCAAAAACAATTTGAAATGTGGATTCGTCAGACCACAGAACACTTTTCCACTTTGCATCAGTCCATCTTAGATGATCTCGGGCCCAGCGGCGTTTCTGGATGTTGTTGAAAAATGGCTTTCACTTTGCATAGTAGAGTAGTTAAGTATTCCGAGCCCATGTGGTGATATCCTATAGAGATTGATGTCAGTTTTTGATACAGTGCCGTCTGAGGGATCGAAGGTCACGGTCATTCAATGTTGGTTTCCGGCCATGCCGCTTACGTGGAGTGATTTCTCCAGATTCTCTGAACCTTTTGATGATATTACAGACCGTAGATGTTGAAAATATCTAAAATTTCTTGCAATTGCACTTTGAACAGTGTTGTTCTTAAACTGTTTGACTATTTGCTCACGCAGTTGTGGACAAAGGGGTGTCCCTCGCCCCATCCTTTCTTGTGAAAGACTGAGCATTTTTGCCCATTAGCCTGCACACCGGTGGGATGTTCCAAATAAGTGTTTGATTAGCATTCCTCAAATGTATCAGTATTTATTGCCACCTTTCCCAACTTCTTTGTCATGTGTTGCTGGCATCAAATTCTAAAGTTAATGATTATTTGCAAAAAAAAATGTTTATCAGTTTGAACATCAAATATGTTGTTTTTCTAGCATATTCAACTGAATATGGGTTGAAAATGATTTGCATATCATTGTATTCTGTTTACATTTACATCTAACACAATTTCCCATCTCATATGGAAATGGGGTTTGTATGCAGATAACTAAAAACACATTAGGTGATAAAAGATGATTTTGCATAATATTGCAAAACAAAACGGCAGATGATAAGTCTCTTAATAGGTCCGTTTTGGGGTCCTACACACACCATAATAATATCCATATGTTGAATCACAGGACATCTGACTACGGTAGATGTAATAGTCCGCGTTCCATCAAGCAGTACAACTTCTTAGCTTACCAAAGTCGTACTAAAATATTTAGAGTGACTTTTGAGCGCTGTGTGTAATGTTCTATATTCTCAATAAAACATCAACGTGTTGGTGTTTCTTGTTTACGGGTACTTGCCAGGGTCACTTAATGAACACGTGTCTACTTGCAGTCCACATGTATCGTTTATAAGTGACTGCCATCTACTAGTCACACTTTTCATTACACCATGTAACAAATTAAATTGCTTTGAATACGTACATCATTATATGGAGCATTATATCAATCAATCAATCAATGTTTACTTATATAGCCCTAAATCACTAGTGTCTCAAAGGGCTGCACAAACCACTACGACATCCTCGGTAGGCCCACATAAGGGCAAGGAAAACTCACACCCAGTGGGACGTCGGTGACAATAATGACTATGAGAACCTTGGAGAGGAGGAAAGCAATGGATGTCGAGCGGGTCCAATATGATACTGTGAAAGTTCAATCCATAATGGATCCAACACAGTCGCGAGAGTCCAGTCCAAAGCGGATCCAACACAGCAGCGAGAGTCCCGTTCACAGCGGAGCCAGCAGGAAACCATCCCAAGCGGGGGCGGATCAGCAGCGCAGAGATGTCCCCAGCCGATACACAGGCAAGCAGTAAATGGCCACCGGATCGGACCGGACCCCCTCCACAATATGGGTTATAAGGGGCACTGTTGATTGGGGGAGGGGGGTGTTGGTGCTTTTTTCATGATCTTAATATCTGTCCATGCAGCGAGTTAATTTCATTAGTTTTTAGATTTTTTTTTCTTAAAATGTTGTTTTTTTATCATGTATTTTGAGAGCTCCTTTTGCAACACATTTGTGATGTCGCTATTTTTTTAAAGGCCTTGTTCCATGTAAATTGCCGTAATGTGAGGAAATTACGGAGAACCATGAAGTAGCCCAAAGAACTGTGATGAGAGAGACCTAGAATGGGTGCGGGGTGCATGGGACGGACAGACAAGGTCATTTAATGAACAGACGTCTACTAGCAGTCCACACGTATCGCTTATAAATGACTGCCATTTAGTAGTCACACTTATCAATACACCATGTACCAAATTAAATTGCTTGAGGTCGGTAAGCACAACCAGAAATAATATGTACAATAGGCGCACCGGGGTATAAGTAACTGTTGATTTTTGAGACAGTGTAAGGATTTTAAGTGCGCCTCACAGTCCGAAAAATCTATCCATCCATCTTTCCGTTTTCTACCGCTTGTCCCTTTTGGAGTCGCGCGGGGTGCTGTAGCCTATCTCAGCTGCATTCGGGCGGAAGGGGATGTACACCCTAGACAAGTCGCCACCTCATCGCAGGGCCAGTCCGAAAAATAGGGTAGTTAAAATGATTTTAAATTGAGAAAATTACATTTTTAATGTTTTGGTTTTGGTGGTTTTCCCCCTATGTAGAAAATCATGTTTATAGATTCTGCAACATCCCAAGAATGCATACATTAGGAATTCCAAGTTGAGTAATGTTTGTTTTCCAAATAAAACATTTATTTCTGGCTTAAATGTCTTGCTAATTTCTAGATAAACAAATCTTAATCCGTGATTTTAATATATGTCCATGCAGTTAGTTAATTTCACTAGTTTTTACAATTTTTTTTCTAAAATGTAGTCTTTTTATCATGTATTTTGACAGATCTTTTTGCAATGCATTTGTGATGTCGCTATTATTTTCTATCAATCAATCAATCAATGTTTACTTATATAGCCCTAAATCACTAGTGTCTCAAAGGGCTGCACAAACCACTACGACATCCTCGGTAGGCCCACATAAGGGCAACGAAAACTCACACCCAGTGGGACATCGGTGACAATAATGACCCAGTGGGACGTCGGTGACAATGCTGACTATGAGAACCTTGGAGAGGAGGAAAGCAATGGATGTCGAGCGGGTCTAACATGAAACTGTGAAAGTTCAACATGATACTGTGAAAGTTCAATCCATAATGGGTCCAACACAGTCGCGAGAGTCCAGTCCAAAGCGGATCCAACACAGCAGCGAGAGTCCCGTTCACAGCGGAGCCAGCAGGAAACCATCCCAAGCAGAGGCGGATCAGCAGCGCAGAGATGTCCCCAGCCGATACACAGGCGAGCAGTACATGGCCACCGGATCGGACCGGACCCCCTCCACAAGGGAGAGTGGGACATAGAAGAAAAAGAAAAGAAACGGCAGATCAACTGGTCTAAAAAGGGAGTCTATTTAAAGGCTAGAGTATACAAATGAGTTTTAAGGTGAGACTTAAATGCTTCTACTGAGGTGGCATCTCGAACTGTTAAAGGCCTTGTTCCACTTAAATTTCCGTAATGTGAGGAAATTGCGGAGAACCATGGAGTAGCCAAAATAACTGTGATGAGAGAGACCTAGAATGGGTGAGGGGTGCATGGGACGGACAGACGAGGTCATTTAATGAACAGGCGTCTACTTGCAGTCCACACGTTTCTTTTATAAGTGACTGCCATCTACTTATCGCACTTATCATTACACCATCTACCAAATTAAATTGCTTTGAGGTGGGTAAGCACAACTGTAAATAATACAGACATTTGGCGCACCGGGTTATAAGGAGCACTGTCGATATTTGAGAAAGTGTAAGGTTCAAATAAAAAATTTTGATGATTTGGTTTTGGTTTTTGGTAGTTTTCCCCCACAAAGAAAATATTGTTTATAGATTCTGCAACATCCCAAGGATGCTTGAATTAGGAATTGCAAGTTGAATGTTTGTTTTCAGAATAAAATACTGATTTCTGGACAAACATTCTTGCTAATTTCTAAATAAACAAATCTTATTTCATGATCTTAATATTTATCCATGCAGCGAGTTATTTCCACTAGTTTTTAGACGGTTATTTCTAAAATGTAGTCTTTTTATCATGTATTGGACAGCTCTTTTTTGCAGTGCATTTGTAATGTCGCTATTATTCTTGAAGGCCTTGTTCCACATAAATTGCTGTAATGTGAGGAAATTACGGAGAACCATGAAGTAACCAAAAAGGTGATGACAGAGACTTAGAATAGGGTGAGGGGTGCATGGGATCCATGGAACGGACAGATGAGGCTCTGTCCTGGCTGGTCCGTATCCAGCAGTCTGTGTTAATTAGAGGAATGTGAGTTTTAAATGAAGTGCTGAGTAGCGTGGAGCGGTAATGAACAGAGGGTGGCCTGGCGCTGGGTAATAATATCCTGGAGGCCTTATGGTATTTATGACCCAGGGGGCCTCTGCTTTATCCCCATCTTCACCAATCCCACACGGCACCGATAGTTCTCCCTCCCACACGGCACCGCTACAACTAAAATGATGCTCAGTAAATACAGGAATTTGGATGAGCACCAAATGCTCAGCTACCTCCTACATATGCATGGATTTTGTCTTTAAGATGTATCCATTATGATTGAAGAATTAGGAAGGGTATAAATCAGGCAGGTTGAAACATTAAAGGCCTACTGAAACCCAATACTATCGACCACGCAGTCTGATAGTTTATATATCAATGATGAAATATTAACATTGCAACACATGCCAATACGGCCTTTTTAGTTTACTAAATTACAATTTAAAATTACCCGCGAGTTTCTTGTTGAAAACGTCGCGGAATGATGACGCGTACGCGTGACGTCACTGACTGTCAGGAAATATTAGCAGCTGCACCACTTGCGGCTAAAAGTCGTCTGCTTTAATCGCATAATTACACAGTATTTTGGACATCTGTGTTGCTGAATCTTTTGCAATTTGTTCATTTAATAATGGAGACTATAAAGAACAATCCTGTTGGTGGAAAGCGGTGTATTGCAGCTGTCTTTAGCACCGAGACACAGCCGGTGTTTCTTTGTTTGTTGTGAAGCGGAGCGGTCAAGCGAACATGTTTTCTCTACGTCAACCAGCATGTTTTTGGATGGGGAAATTGTGATATATATCTTACCGGAGACATCATTGGATTATTCGTCGTCCTGCAGCAGCGGCAGCTGTGAGCTTGGCTCCTCGGCTTCTCTCTGAGACACTTGGTGTTCACCGCAGCCCTCCGACCTCGAGGTATGTCTTTACAATCTTTTATAATCTTTAAAATCTCACTAAAACACTATTAAAACAATAAGCAGATAAGGGATCTTCTATAATTATCCTAGTAAATGTGTCTAATTACATCTGAAACGCTCATTTTGCCCCCGCCCAGAGCCGTCGCTTTTTTTTTTTTTTTCTATTCCTTCACTATCAATATCCTAATTCATGAATCTTTCATCCTCGCTCAAATTAATGGGAAAATTGTCGCTTTCTCGGGCCGAATTGCTCTTACTGCTGGTGGCTCCCATTAAAAACAATGTGAATATGTGTGGAGCCCTGCAACTCGGCAGGGCTTTTTTATTAGCGACCAAAAGTTGCGAACTTTATTGTCGATATTCTCTACTAAATCCTTTCAGCAAAAATATGGCAATAGCGCGAAATGATCAAGTACGACACATAGAATGGACCTACTATTCCCATTTAAATAAGAAAATCTAATTTCAGTAGGCCTTTAATGGTGTTTGTAATCCCTCAGCCAGGTTTCTTTGCATTTTTCTGCTAAAAACACAATTAGTAAAGATTATTGTATGCAATTTGTTTAAAGTCGGCCACACATTCTGAAGAGGAAATACATACATCCCGTATTTAAAAGTTAAACAAAAGAAACAAAGAAAAAAGGTTCCTGCACAAATTCTCTCAAATTTGATACCTGAAAACCCAAATGGATGACGACCTTTGTGTCTTACTGCATGTTTGTGACCCACGAAGCCTTGGGTATTATACCAAAAGGTTTGCGTTTATGAAAACATGTGTTTAATAGCACACGCAACGCTACTAAGCCAATGAGCTGAAGATTGTGTCTCTTAAGTGAGTAACATAAGGAGCGCAATCCATTTGGCATGTTTGTCTTCATGTACATGCAGAATATATGCTAGTTGTCAGAACACCCACAATACTGGGAGGAGAATATGCAAATATAACTATTCGCTACACACAGTGTGATTTATCAAGACAAAAACTGTTGTGGGAATCTTTTGCGTCTTTATTCAGCACGTTTTAATTGTGCTGTGAGAAAGGAGGTGATTTTGCTTTCCTACGCACGTTTGTCAACATGTAGTCGTGGTCAAAAGTTTACATACACTTGTAAAGAACATAATGTCATGGCTGTCTTGAGTTGCCAAGAATTTCTACAACTCCTATTTTTTGTGATAGAGTGTTTGGAGCACATACTTGTTGGTCACAACAAACATTCATGAAGTTTGGTACTTTTATAAATGTATTATGAGAGTACTGAGAATGTGACCAAATCTGCTGGGTCAAAAGTATACATACAGCAATGTTAATATTTGGTTACATGTCCCCTTGGCAAGTTTTACTGCAATAAGGTGCTTTTGGTAGCCATCCACAAGCTTCTGGTTGAATTTTCTGACCACTCCTCTTGACAAAATTGGTGCAATTCAGCTAAATGTGTTAGTTTTCTGACATGGACTTGTTTCTTCAGCATTGTCCACACGTTTAAGTCAGTACTTTGGGAAGGCCATTCTAAAACCTTAATTTTGAGCCTGGTTTAGCCATTCCTTTATCACTTTTGACATGTGTTTGGGGTCATTGGCCTGTTGGAACACCCAACTGCGCCCAAGACCCAACCTCCAGGCTGATGATTGTAGGTTGTCCTGAAGACTTTGGAGATAATCCTCCATTTGCATTGTCTCATTTACTCTGTAAAGCACCAGTTCCATTCGCAGCAAAACGGGCCCAGAACATAATACTACCACCACCTTGTTTGACGGTAGGAGTGGTGTTCCTGGGAAGGCCTCACCTTTTCTCCTCCAAACATATTGCTGGGTATTGTGGCCAAGCAGCTCAATGTTTGTTTCATCTGACATCACATGGACAAGGATAATACTTTCTGGAGGAAAGTTCTGTGGTCTTTTTGAACACGACTGTGTATGGACTGTCAAAAATAGATACTGTACCTATGTTTCCAACATCTCTCTTCTTGTGTGGTAGGGCTGTTGATTAAAAAAAATGCAAAAGTTGCACAGAACAAATGAGTCTGTTTGCCGCTCTATCAGTCCACGGAATTTAGTGCTTTCACATTGATTCAGGCAATGTATTTTTTAGTTTTTTAGTTTTTTGGAGTACAAATGCAAAATCATCTGTAATGTGGCCAATGGAATTTGCAGGTGTCAGCACTTTGTTTAAAAAGGTGAGAAAAACAGCCACATTGGCCCTCTTCACCTCTATTGGTCAACAAGTGCGACGTATTCAAGAAATAAACTTAATTTATCGTATATTTATTTCACATTGTTTTTGGGATGGAAACCTTTAAAAAAATCTCTTTGTGGGTGTTTGAAACTGATTACTTCTGTTAATTATAATGGGAAATATTACTTTAGTTTTGGTAGAATTTAGTTTAGACAGATAGGCGATGTGTAAGTAAAAGGCGCTTTTATTACGAAAAAACAAGAAAAGGCAAGGCAAGGCCACAAAAAAATGATGCAACACCTTCATACTGACAAAGCTGGCTTGACAGGCTTCCTGATTGGCAACCAGGGACAGGTTTGACTCTCCATTGCCAATCAAGGACAGGTGAGGGAGTCAGCGTTCAGACCAGAGAACAATTGTTGTTAAAACAGAGAAGCCGAAACAAAAATAATGGACAGGAAACAATAAACAAAAGTCCACGAAAAATCATGAGAGGATTACTAACAGAAAACAAAAAAGGATTGTTTATTATCAATATAATATTAATTAAACACAACTCTGCCATGACTCTTCATGGCGGTTTGGAGAGAAGTAATTTTAGTTTCCACTTTCTGTGTGCTTCCCTTGTCTGACACTGAAGGCTGGGTCCAACATCTGTCCCTGATTGGCAATCAGGGCACACCTGTCCTTTGTTGCCAATCAGTGTTTCTTTATATACAAGCCCTGTCCTTTGAACAGTGTTGAGTTTTGCGCTGATGCAACGCTGACACCTGCGAAGTAAAGTTTCCACTTATTTTGCTGGTATCTTTGTAGTTGACGTTTTTGCTACCACATTGAGTGGAGACATTTTTTGCGCACTTGCGAGAAGCACTATTTTTTATTTGCATTCATTAAATATTTTTTATTCGTCATTCCGCCTGCCATCTCTGCCTGCTTCTTGGGGTCACGCTGCACGCAACTTAATCATGGCGTGACACAAAGCAATCAAGTTGTATTTTTAGTTGCCGTGATCCCCAAAAAATAGCTTAAAGGCTTACTGAAACCCAATACTACCGACCACGCAGTCTGATAGTTTATATATCAATGGTGAAATATTAACATTGCAACACATAAATAAATAAATGATAAATGGGTTGTACTTGTATAGCGCTTTTCTACCTTCAAGGTACTCAAAGCGCTTTGACACTACTTCCACATTTACCCATTCACACACTCATTCACACACTGATGGAGGGAGCTGCCATGCAAGGCGCCAACCAGCACCCATCAGGAGCAAGGGTGAAGTGTCTTGCTCAGGACACAACGGACGTGACGAGGTTGGTACTAGGTGGGATTTGAACCAGGGCCCCTCGGGTTGCGCACGGCCACTCTCCAACTGCGCCACGCCGTCCCAACACATGCCAATACGGCCGTTTTAGTTTACTAAATTGCAATTTTAAATTTTCCGCGAGTTTCTTGTTGAAAACGTCGCGGAATGAGTACGCGTACGCGTGACGTCACTGACTGTCAGGAAATATTAGCTCAGCACCAGTTACGGCTAAAAGTCGTCTGCTTTAATGGCATAATTACACAGTATTTTGGACATCTGTGTTGTTAAATCTTTTGCAATTTGTTCATTTAATAATGGAAACTATAAAAAAGAATGCTGTTGGTGGAAAGCGGTGTATTGCAGCTGCCTTTAGCACCGAGACACAGCCGGTGTTTCTTTGTTTGTTGTGAAGCTTTAACACAGAGCGGTCAAGCAAACATGTTTTCTCTACGTCAACCAGCATGTTTTTGGATGGGGAAATTGTGATATATATCTTACCGGAGAAATCATTGGATTATTCGTCGTCCTGCAGCAGCTGTTAAAAAGGCAGCTATGAGCTTGGCTCCTCGGCTTCTCTCTGAGACACTGGGTGTTCACCGCAGCCATCCGACCTTGAGGTATTTCTTTACAATCTTTAAAATCTCACTAAAACACTATTAGGGCGGCATAGCTCGGTTGGTAGAGTGACCGTGTCAGCAACTTGAGGGTTGCAGGTTCGATTCCCGCTTGTGCCATCCTAGTTACTGCCGTTGTGTCCTTGGGCAAGACACTTTACCCACCTGCTCCCAGTGCCACCCACACTGGTTTAAATGTAACTTAGATATTGGGTGTCACTATGTAAAGCGCTTTGAGTCACTTGAGAAAAGCGCTATATAAATATAATTCACTAATTCACTATTAAAACAATAAGTAGATAAGGGATCTTCCAGAATTATCCTAGTAAATGTGTCTAATTACATCTGAAACGCTCACACTGCCGCCGCCCGGAGCTTTCGCTTTTTTTTTTTTTCCTAGTCCTTCACTATCAATATTTTAATTCCCGAATCTTTCATCCTCGCTCAAATTAATGAGGAAATTGTCGCTTTCTCGGTCCGAATTGCTCTTACTGCTGGTGGCTCCCATTAAAAACAATGTGAATATGTGTGGAGCCCTGCAACTCGTGACGTCACGTGCACATACTTCCGGTAAAGGCAGGGCTTTTCTATTAGCGACCAAAAGTTGCAAATTATATCATCGATGTTCTCTACTAAATCCTTTCAGCAAAAGTAGGGCAATATCGCGAAATGATCAAGTATGACAAATAGAATGGACTTGCTATCCCCGTTTAAATAATAAAATCTCATTTCAGTAGGCCTTTGATTCCAACAAAATACAACTATCTGACTAGAGGTACTAGGGGGGCGGTGGGGGATTATCTGATTTTAAAATTACAAAGAAAATTGATCGATATTGTTCCATTTAGTGTTATTGAATAATTGCCACTTCTGAAAGGTTGTTGGGAAACTAACCTAAGACTTAAAGGCCTACTGAAACCCACTACTACCCACCACGCAGTCTGATAGTTTATATATCAATGATGAAATATTAACAGTGCAACACATGCCAATACTGCTTTTTTAGTTTACTAAATTGCAATTTTAAATTTCCTGGGACTTTTTTCTTGAAAACGTCGCATAATGATGACGTGTACCCGTGTCGTCACGGGCTGTTATGAATATGAGCGCTGCACACACACACAGCTAAAAGTTGTCTGCTTTAAGGACATAATCACACAGTATTTTGGAGATCTGTGTTGCTGAATCTTTTGCAATTTGTTCAATTAACATTAGAGAAGTCAAAGTAGAACAATGGAGTTGGGAAGCTTTAGCCTTTAGCCACACAAATACCTGGTGATTCCTTGTTTAAAATTCACGGAGTTGAAAATTTACTATGGATCACAGCGGACATGGATCCCGACCACTTCTCAACCAGCAGGTTTCGGTGAGAAAACTGTGGTTAGAAAGTCGCCACTTACCGGATATCAGCTGAGCTTGCGCATCCCGTACAGCTGTCATCGACTTCCCTGAGACACTGCGTGTCAACACCCGGCCGTGGACGTACACTTCCGAATATCAGGTACAGTTAAACTCACTAAAACACTAGCAACACAATAGAAAGATAAGGGATTTCCTAGAATTATCCTAGTAAATGTTTCTAAAAACATATGAATCCATCTCAATGCAACGCGATTGCAATCGCGTTTTGTTTATTTTTATATATATATATATATATATATATATATATATATATATATATATATTATTTTTTTATTATTTTTTTTCTAGTCCGTCGCTATCAATGTCCTCAAACACGAATCTTTCATCTTCGCTCAAATTAATGGGGAAATTGTTGTTTTCTCGGTCCGAATAGCTGTTTTTGTTGGAGGCTCCCATTAAAATCAATGTGAATATGTGAGGAGCCATCAACATGGGACATCATCGTCTGTGACTTCCGGTAGAGGCAGGGATTTTCTCCAGTTGCGAACTTTATCGTGGATGTTCTCTACTAAATCCTTTCAGCAAAAATATGGCAATATCGCGAAATGATCAAGTATGACTCATAGAATGGACCTGCTATCCCCGTTTAAATAAGAACATCTCATTTCAGTAGGCCTTTAAGTGTGCAGCAGAGGATCAAAGAATGAAGACTGATGTGCTGTCCCTTTAGCTTTACCCCCCATCCCCTCACCATGCTGTTCTCTTCCAGGTCAGGATCTGAACAAAAAAGAGCAGCCCCGTTGGAAAGATGTTCCCAACGGGACTGCTCCACGGGAGCATCATTGTCCCTTCCAAGCCCCCTTCCCTCCCACGCCAGCCAGACTGATGTGTCCCTGCATTGTTTTCCAGGAGGATCATTGGGCTCATTGAGTGGCATGTTGTTTTAAGAGCTAAGCTCGGACCGAAAGGCTCCATTGTGTGAGCCATCCTCCCCTCAGCTGCCAGCAGCCCAGAGGGCAGAGCCCAACAAGATGGGCTCATTTACAGCGGCCATGAAGAGCTCTGTGGTGTTAAGCTAAAATGAGGCTTTGCATACCTCGGTTACTTAATGACAGAACATCTTTAGTTGAAGTTAAGGCAACGTTAATTAAAGGAAAGTACAATGTAACTGATATAGTGATACAAATGAAAAACAGAAGAAAAAGCTACAACACTTAACATTGCCTAATGATATTTACTGAAAGAGAAAAGGCCCAATTTTAATCGGCACATTTTTATGAAAATATTTCTCGTTTTTATACTATAATTTATTTTATATTAAACGAACATTGGTGACTGAGTCTGTTTTTGTTTTTGTATGACTCCAAAACAAGCCATCATAGATCCTAGTTGTAGTATGCAAAAATGGTCCAATGAAAGTCATTGAGAACCCGAAATTCTGTGTTACCAGAGCACAGGTATCAAACCCAAGGCCCGGGGCACAAATGTGGCCCACAGCTTCATTTTATGTGGGCCACCAAGGGCTGGAAATAATGTGCGGCAAAAAATGTCTGGGTGATTGTGTTTGTTTTTTAAATTTTGACAGGAAAAAAAGCACTTTCGCTTTCAATCACAGCTTTACAATGCCTACGACAAAACTTTACAAAACAATTGAGAAAAACTAAATAAAAACTTAGTAAATACAATCTTAAAATAAAGGAAAACCTTACAATTATAAATTTAACTGTATAAACAGTATCAATAATAATAATATCAGTAATTGTTTAATATTTTCTTATCCAAAAATTGGCTATTCGAAAATAAGAATGTTTTCCGCCCCAAAAAATATATATACTGTTTATATATATATTTATATGTATGTACTGTATGTATGGATATATATATATATATATATATATATATACAGTATGTATGTACTGTATGTATGGATGTATATATATATTTTAAAAAATTTATTTGAAAATAATGTTTTCTGCAAAAAAAAAATATATATACATATATAGCCATCCATCCATCCATTTTCTACTGCTAATTCCCGTTGGGGTCGCTGGTGCCTATCTCAAGTACAATCGGGGGGAAGGCGGCGTACACCCTGGACAAGTCGCCATATATATATATATATATATATATATATATATATATATATATATATATATATATATATATATATATATATATATATATATATATAAAACACATAATTTTTTTGTTTGTTTTTTGGGGGGGGCACCCCTCATGCATATACTCAAAACTTTAATAATATCTGCGCATGCATCAAGATATATATAATTTTTTTTTTTTTGTTTTATTTTTGTTTACCTTATACCTTTGGTTTTCGCCCTCTTTGTGTACCTTTTGTGTGCATTATCCTTTCCATCCTTTGTAACTGAATGGTTTCTATGGAACAATTTTTCTTCTGGATCCTTAAAATTTGTCTAAGTCTAAGTCTATAATCCAAGCATTTTTTTCGTTATCAAAAATACATACATAAATATCTGTTTTCCACATTTTGATGAACAATTTTAATCAAACACAATTGCCCATGCAAATTGTGTGACGAGGCTAACATATATTCAAATTCATAAAAACTTGCAGTTGCAAGCGGCCCTCTGAGGGCACCCATAATTGCGATATGGGCCTCACAGAAAACAAGTTTGACACCTCTATTCCAGAGTGTCACTGAATGCACCACACTCCTACGTTAAGTCCACTCAAACAATCATTTCATGAAATAGAGCAAGTGTTATGGCCGGTGAGTGCACAATTTGGGCCTGAGCTACGATTTTTTTTTTAATTATTTAAACATATAAATATAATTCACTTCACTTCACTTCATATGCAAACTTGATGGCACATCCAAAAGTGATCTACTAAGCTCGTGCAGTCCATTTAGCATTTGTGTCTTTATGTACAGTGGGGCAAAAAAGTATTTAGTCAGCCACCGATTGTGCAAGTTCTCCCACTTAAAATAATGACAGAGGTCTGTAATTTTCATCATAGGTACACTTCAACTGTGAGAGACAGAATGGGGGGGAAAATTTCAGGAATTCACATTGTAGGAATTTTAAAGAATTTATTTGTAAATTATGGTGTAAAATAAGTATTTGGTCAACCATTCACAGCTCTCAATGATGGAAGGAGGTTCTGGCTCAAAATCTCACGATACATGGCCCCTTTCATTCTTTCCTTAACACGGATCATTCGTCCTGTACCCTTAGCAGAAAAACAGCCCCAAAGCATGATGTTTCCCCCCCCATGCTTCACAGTGGGTATGGTGTTCTTGGGATGCAACTCAGTATTCTTCTTCCTCCAAACACGACGAGTTGAGTTTATACCAAAATGGATACATGGATGATACAGCAGAGGATTGGGAGAATGGCATGTGGTCAGATGAAACCAAAATATAACTTTTTGGTATAAACTCAACTTGTCGTGTTTGGAGGAAGAAGAACAATTTTTGCCCCACTGTATATGCAGAATGTATGCTGTGTATAATAACTCCAACAATACTGAGAGTAGAGGATGTAAATGTAATTATCCGGCACATTCAATGTGATATATCTAGTCTAAAACTGCTCTGCGGCTGCTGTTGTGCATCTATATTTTGCACGTCTAGAATGTTTGTGCAAACTAACAGTTATCCATAAATGGTAGTGAGAAATGAGGCGATCGTGCAAAAACAAGCTATTGAGCG
Organism: Nerophis ophidion; assembly: GCF_033978795.1. Lineage (NCBI taxonomy): Eukaryota > Metazoa > Chordata > Actinopteri > Syngnathiformes > Syngnathidae > Nerophis > Nerophis ophidion. The sequence goes on along the minus strand of NC_084632.1, from coordinate 30,746,298 downwards.
AGGAAGAGAGAATATTCTGTCTGTATGCGTAACGACATATTTCAATAACAAATATTAGACAGATCCTCTATTCAGCGACATCATTTCATATCAATTTCATAGCTTCTGGATGACTTAAAAGGGGACTGCATTTTTTTGGACTTTTGCTTATTGTTCAAAATCATTATGAAAGACATGACAACAGAAATATACATATTTTTAAAACATTTTAAATAGTTAATAAGACATACATAAAAGTCTGCTTACAGCGAACCCATTATTCTGCCCATAAAATCCAATTAATAACCATTTAAAAAGCACCAATAATACTCAATTTAAATTTCGTGACTTGAATATTAACCAGGTAGTGTGAATGTGAGTGTGAATGTTGTCTGTCTATCTGTGTTGGCCCTGCGATGAGGTGGCGACTTGTCCAGGGTGTACCCCGCCTTCCGCCTGATTGTAGCTGAGATAGGCGCCAGCGCCCCCCGCGACCCCAAAAGGGAATAAGCAGTAGAAAATGGATGGATGGATGGATAGTGATGTTGTTGTTATATGCACTAATACAAACAAACTATTTATAGCAGCTCCGCGATCATTAGCTAGTGTGCCTATGTTTACATCATCGTGTGGTCTGCTGCTCCTCACTTCTTTGCTTTTGGAAGTTTATTCTAGATCATAAATTATGCCTCTCACCTGAAAAGCCGATGGCAGAGAATATTTTTCGACAAGTTGGGACACTTTGAAATCCATTTCAGGATCTGGAACTGGCGAGGACGACACGTAAAGCGTTTGCCCTCCTCCCCGTTTCTCCGCGAGGATTATGAGAAATATTTCATCTAAATGGGAATAAATGTAAATCCCAGCAGTTGGCATCCTAATGACAGTGAAACTTGTGCAAAAGTGATGATTTATCACGTTTGGCTCTCAAAGTCTGCAGTGATGAAGAAAAAAAGGCAAATGCTGTAAAATTAATGTGTTGTGTTTGCTTAAAATGATCAAATTACGTAAATCAATCAATCAATCAATCAATGTTTACTTATATAGCCCTAAATCACTAGTGTCTCAAAGGGCTGCACAAACCACCACGACATCCTCGGTAGGCCCACATAAGGGCAAGGAAAACTCACACCCAGTGGGACATCGGTGACAATGATGACTATGAGAACCTTGGAGAGGAGGAAAGCAATGGATGTCGAGCGGGTCTAACATGATACTGTGAAAGTTCAATCCATAATGGATCCAACACAGTCGCGAGAGTCCAGTCCAAAGCGGATCCAACACAGCAGCGAGAGTCCCGTTCACAGCGGAGCCAGCAGGAAACCATCCCAAGCGGAGGCGGATCAGCAGCGCAGAGATGTCCCCAGCCGACACACAGGCAAACAGTACATTGCCACCGGATCGGACCGGACCCCCTCCACAAGGGAGAGTGGGACATAGGAGAAAAAGAAAAGAAACGGCAGATCAACTGGTCTAAAAAGGGAGTCTATTTAAAGGCTACAGTATACAAATTAGTTTTAAGGTGAGACTTAAATGCTTCTACTGTGGTGGCATCTCGAACTGTTACCGGGAGGGCATTCCAGAGTACTGGAGCCCAAAATGAAAAAGCTCTATAGCCCGCAGACTTTTTTTGGGCTTTGGGAATCACTAATAGGCCGGAGTCATTTGAACGCAGATTTCTTGCCGGGACATATGGTACAATACAATCGGCAAGATAGGATGGAGCTAGACCGTGTAGTATTTTATACGTAAGTAGTAAAACCTTAAAGTCACATCTTAAGTGCACAGGAAGCCAGTGCAGGTGAGCCAGTACAGGCGTAATGTGATCAAACTTTCTTGTTCTTGTCAAAAGTCTAGCAGCCGCATTTTGTACCAACTGTAATCTTTTAATGCTAGACATGGGGAGACCCGAAAATAATACGTTACAGTAGTCGAGGCGAGACGTAACAAACGCATGGATAATGATCTCAGCGTCTTTAGTGGACAGAATGGAGCGAATTTTAGCGATATTAATCAATCAATGTTTATTTATATAGCCCTAAATCACAAATGTCTCAAAGGACTGTACAAACCATTACGACTACGACATCCTCGGAAAAACCCACAATAGTGGAAAGGAAAACTCACACCCAGTGGGCAGGGAGAATTCACATCCAGTGGGACGCCAATAAATGTTGTTATAAATGTGCCCTTTACTACATGACATATATAATTACATCATATATATAAAACCCTAATGGAGGTGTATTTATGTTTTTTTAAGCGCTCTAGAGGCAGAATTGTATGGCTCCATTGTAAGCAGATCTTTGATTGAATTTATTTAATATTTAAAATGCATTTTTAAAAAATCCATCTGTTGTAATGTCTTTCGTAATAATTGGGAACAATAGGCAAAATATCCCCAAAAAAGTAAAGTTCCCCTTAAAGCAGTGTTTTCCAACCAGTGTGCCGTGATATATAGTCTGGTGTGCCGTGGGAGATTATGTAATTTCACCTAATTGGGTTAAAAATATTTTTTTGCAAACCAGCAATTATAACCCGAAAATAATGTGTCGTTGTTTAGTGTCTGTGTTGTCCAAAGCTTGGCAGAGTAACCGTGTAATATTCTTCCCTATCAATATAGATAATTGTTTTGTAGATGTCGGAAACGTAGTTTGTCATGATCACAAAATGCGGGAAGTGGTGTGCAGGTAAAAAGGTACCTAACGCTAAAACCAAAAATAAACAAAAGGCGAGGGCCGCTAAGAAAAAGCATTGAAGCTTAAGGTTGCAAATAAAACAAAAACAGAATGCTGGACAAAAGCAAAGACTTACAGCGTGGAGAGCAGACGGCGTCCACAAAGTACGTCCGTACATGACATGACATGACAATCAACAATGTCCCCACCAAGAAGGATAGCGTCCGCACAACTTAAATAGTCTTGGTTGCAAAAACAAAGCAGGTGCGGGGAATAGCGTTCAAGGAAGACATCAAACTGCTACAGGAAAATACCAACAAAACAGGAAAAAAAAACAAAAATAGGAGCGCAAGCCAAGGACTACACGAAGACACCAAAAAAACTCCAAATAAGTCAGGGCGTGATGTGATAGGTGGTGACAGTACACCTACTTTGAGACAAGAGCTATAGTGATGCTTGCTTGGTTATGCTTTAAAGTCATATCCAACAATTGCGAGAATGACTTTTTATTGTCAATATCGGCTGCTGACTTTCATTTTTGTTATGTTTTCTGCTGGTGGTGTGCCTCGGGATTTTTTCAATTAAAAAAATGTGCCTCGGCTTAGAAAAGGTTGAAAAACACCGCCTTAAAGGGACTGATTGCTGGCCTTCTTCTTAACTGCTTTCCTTTTTTCATATAGAAAATGTTATACCTGTATATCTTTTACATGAAAAAAGCTTGCAATATGTATTTTCACCAAAACAACATCGCAGCACCTCCTAGAGCGCTAAAAATAGGTTGTATTGTCTAGATCACGCTTCAATATAGCCTAGAAAAGGTGGTACATATTATATTTGTGTGCTGCATGTCAACAACATGACGAACCAGGTCAGACCATGTGATGGCATCCATAAATGTGGAGCGAAATGCGTGTCTCCATGGTGACAGCGGGTATACATGCAAAATCCTTGTTTAAATAGGCCGGCTCCACATGGTATGAATTCTACGGGCAATCTAAGGCCCTGTTTACACTAAGCCGGATAAGGGAAAATCACACCTAACCATATCCGTGTCCACACACAACAATGCCACCGTTTAAGAGCCCCGCCCCCCTTCGTCCGCCTGTGCAATGCGACCTAGTACACATGCGCGGAAAATGCACACGTCATAGTCACCTCCAGTGTTGCTTTGTGTGCAAGTTCTTAAATGTAACTTATCTGAACAATATCCAGTGTTGTGGTATTTGGATTAACTGGAATCCATTGTGCTGTGGGGCCCTATTGTGGTGAATCACACCTGAGCCATCATAAGTTAATCAAATCTTTAATAGACACGTAAACAATGTGATGAAGAACAATTTGCATCAATTAATCTAGGGCAGGGGTGCCCACACTTTTTCTGCAAGCGAGCTACTTTTCAATTGACCAACTCGAGGGGATCTACCTCATTTATATATATCATTTATATTTATTTATTTATGAAAGAGACATTTTTGTAAACAAGTTAAATGTGTTTAATGATAATACAAGCATGTGTAACACATATAGATGTCTTTCTTTCACGAAGACAAGAATATAAGTTGGTGTATTACCTGATTATGATGACTTGCATTGATTGGAATCAGACAGCAATGATGATAACGCCCACATTTTCAAATGGAGGAGAAAAAAAGTTGTCCTTTCTGTACAATACCACATGAAAGTGGTTGGTGTTTGGCATCTAATTCATCCAGCTTCCATACACTTTACAAGAAAAACATTGGCGGCAAATTCCGTAGCTTGCTTGATTGACATTCACGGCACCCGAGGGTCTTGTGAGATGACGCTGGCTGCTGCCATTTCATTATTATGAAAAAATGACAGAGAGGAAGGCGAGAAACACTTTTTATTTCAACAGACTTTCGCGCCGTCCCTTCTGTCAAAACTCTAAAGGCCGACTGCACATTTCCTATCTTCACAATAAAAGCCCTGCTTCATGCGCTAACAAAATAAGAGTCTCGGAAAGCTGGCGTGCACAAGTGATGTGCACGCCAGCTTTCTGAGGGATCGCTTGTGCACGCCAGTTTTCCGAGACTCTGTATTTAGTTAGCGCAGGCAGCATGAAGCAGGGCTTTTATTGTGAAGATAGGAAATGTGCAGTCGGCCTTTAGAGTTTTGACGGAAGGTACGGCACGAGAGTCTGTTGAAATAAAAAGTGTTTCTCGCCTTCCTCTCGGTCATATTTTAATAATAATGATCTTGCAGCAGCCAGCGTCATCTCACAAGACCCTCCGGTACCGTGAATGTCATTTAAGTGACGTCTTGGTGAAGATTGATGATCACTAATTTTTAGGTCTATTTTTTTTAAAAGCCTGGCTGGAGATTGACTGACACACCCCCCCCCCGCGGTCGACTGGTAGCTCGCGATCGACGTAATGGGCACCCCTGATCTAGGGATCTAGATATCTGGTCAGGACACTCCTCACTCTTTTGCCTTCACCTTCATTGTCCATTCCTTTTTGGTGACTTTATATACTCTGGAACTAGACCAGTGGTTCTTAACCTGGGTTCGATCGAACCTTAGGGGTTCGGTGGGTCGTCCTCAGGGGTTCGGTGGAGCCTTTGCCACAAAGGTAAAGACACATCCGACTTATCGTGTAAATAAAAACTTCTCCCTATCAGCGTATTATGGATACCCCCGAACAATGTTCCCTCTAATTTTCCATCTGATATGCAGGTTGTCTGATTGATCGATTGAAACTTTTACTCGCAGACTGCAAAGGAAGAGAATACACTATATAAAAAAGCACCGTTTAAACAGTACAGTACATATTCCGTACAATTGACTACTAAATGGTAAAACCCGAATAAGTTTTTCAACTTGTTTAAGTCGGGGTCCATGTTAACCATTTCATAGTAATGTGTATAAGGTGTGTAATTTGTTGTGAGTTCATGCACTGTGTTGGTTTTGTTCTTTAAACAAGGTTCATTTTGTGCACCAGTAAAAAAACATGACTTTTTCTTAAATTTGAAAAATAAACATTTTATTTTTCACTAAAAAAGAGTTTGAATAATGCGCATATGAAATGGGTGGGGTTCAGTACCTCCAACAAGGTTAAGAACCACTGAACTAGACGTTGAGTCCGCGACATACATGGCGGACAATAACGGATACAGTCTGCTTCGTCAGTCCAAATGCCTTCGCTGTTTTCCGTAGTCTTCCCTCGACGGCCACACGCTACCTTTTTAAACACATCCACGGGAGCCCGCATTCTCGTTGTCTCTCCTTCGACAAATGGACAAAGTTTTTTGCTAAGTAGAATCAGAGCTGACCTGGACCTTGGAAAGTTGTCTTACCGTCTGAGAAGTGTTGTATCCCAAATAGCTGCAATTGCTTTCTCTTAAGGTATTCATGTGTGATTTCCACAAACGTCTGTACAGACGAAAGGAGAAACACGGGCATGTCTGGATGACTTGCCTTCATATTTCCAGTGGTTACGTCAGAGTTATGCAACCGCTTTGGTACGAAGCTGGCTGTGGCGCGTTCTTTCTGACGTCACTTCCTGTGTGGGGCGCGGTCTTTCTGGCGTCACTTCCTCTCCGAACTCAGTTTGTAAACGATCAATGTGTTGCGATCCGTGACTTGGATCTTCACATGTTGTTTATTTTTCCATCTTTGTTTCATTCTCCGTCCGACCCGTTTATTTCCTGTTTTGTCCATCACTATGGTTACTCATTAGTTCACCTGCTACACTCGGTCCGCACACCTGCTTCACCTAATCACCCTCCTTTATAAGCCAGCCTCTTCTGTTTATTCTTTCTGGGACTCTAATTTGCTTACATGCAACAAGTAACGTCAGGTATGTTTTTCTCGCTAGCTCATTAGCTAAGCCACCTTATTGTCATCTTGAGCTCACATGCTAATCATCTTTGTTTTTACTTTTTGTGCCATCGTGCCAAGTCTTAGTTCTTTATATTTCCTAGCTTACACGCTAGCGTCTTTTGTTTCCCTTTTTATTAGCTCCAGTGATTTTGTTCAGAGCTCACTTTTTGTTAATAAATTTGTTAGATCCTACCTTTGTTGTGTTCTTCGTTTGACGCATCCTCGAGGGAATCGAACCCGGTACCACGATGCCGAACCGACTTAACACAATGAGTCCGTACAAAGGTAAGTGCCGGAGATTCAAGAAATACACGCCGCACATACCTGTGTAAAAATTTGTCTGAGGAGGGGCAGTGTTTTTCAACCACTGTGCCGCGGCACACTAGTGTGCCATGAGATACAGTCTGGTGTACCGTGGGAGATTATCCAGTTTCACCTATTTGGGTTACAAATATTTTTCGCAAACTAGTAATTATAGTTTGCAAATGATGTGTTGTTGTTGAGTGTCTGTATTGTCTAGAATTTGGCAGAGTAACCGTGTAATACTCTTCCATACCAGTAGGTGGCAGCCGGTAGCTAATAGCTTTGTAGATGTCGGAAACAGCTGGAGGCAGCTTGAAGGTAAAAAAGTGTCTAATGCTTAAAAAAAAAAAAAAAAAAAAGGTGAGTGCCCCTAAGAAAATCCATTGAAGCTTAGGGAAGGCTATGCAAAAACAACACTAAAACTGAACTGGCTACAAAGTAAACAAAAACAGATTGCTGGACGACAGCAAAGACTTACTTTGGAGCAAAGACGGCGTCCACAATGTACATCCGAACATGACAATCAACAATGTCCCCACAAAGAAGGATAAAAACAACAGAAAAATGTTTGACTGCTAAAACAAAGTAGATGCGAGAAATATCGCTCAAAGGAAGACATGAAACTACTACAGGAAAATACCCAAAAACAGGAAAAGCCACCAAAATAGGAGCGCGAGACAAGAACTAAAACACTACACACAGGAAAACAGCAAAAAAGTCCAAATAAGTCAGGGTGTGATGTGACAGGTGGTGACAGTACACCTACTTTGAGACAAGAGCTATATTGATGCATGCTTGGTTATGCTTTAAAGGCCTACTGAAATGAGATTTTCTTATTCAAACGGGAATAGCAGGTCCATTCTATGTGTCATACTTGATCATTTCGCGATATTGCCATATTTTTGCTGAAAGGATTTAGTAGAGAAAATCGACGATAAAGTTCGCCCATTTTGGAACTTCCTGAAAAAGCCTTGCCTTTACCGGAAGTCGCAGACGATGACGTCACATGTTGATGGCTCCTCATAGATTTACGTTGATTTTAATTGGAGTCTCCAACAAAAAAAGTTATTCGGACCAAGAAAACGACAATATCCCCATTAATTTGAGCGAGGATGAAAGATTCGTGTTTGAGGTTATTGACAGCGACGGACTAGAAAAAAAACGAGTTGAAAAAAAAAACCGCGATAGCATTGGGACGTATTCCAAGGTTTTTAAAGACATTTACTAGGATAATTCAGGGAAATCCCTTATCTTTATATTGTGTTGCTAGTGTTTTAGTGAGTTAAATAGTACCTGATAGTCGGAAGGGTGTGTCCACGGCCGGGTGTTGACGCGTAGTGTCTCAGGCGAGTCGACGGCAGCTATGGACGGCACAAGCTCAGCTTTTATCCGGTAAGAACTGACTTTTTAACCACAAATTTCTCACCGAAACCTGCTGGTTGACATTTGGTCTGGATCCATGTTGGCTTGACCGCTCTGTGATCCATAGTAAAGTTTCACCTCTGGGAATTTTACACAAGGAAACACCGTGTGTTTGTGTGGCTAAAGGCTAAAGCTTCCCAACTCCATCTTTCTACTGTGACTTCTCCAATATCAACTGAACAGATTGCAAAAGATTCAGCAACACAGATCTCCAAAATATTGTAGAATTATGCCGTTAAAGCAGACGACTTTTACCTGTGTGTGCGCGTGGCGCTCACACTTCCTAAAACCCTGTGGCGTCACGCGTACACGTCATCATTACATGACGTTTCTAAGACGAAACTCCCGGGAAATTTAAAATTGTAATTTAGTAAACTAAAAAAGCAGTATTGGCATGTGTTGCAATGTTAATATTTCATCATTGATATATAAACTATCAGACTGTGTGGTGGGTAGTAGTGGGTTTCAGTAGGCCTTTATAGCAGTGGTTCTTAACCAGGTGTGGAGAGACACAGCCGACGGGCAGACAATGGGCGGAAAGCAGCAGCGCGGGCCCTCCTGGAGGCCAGGAGGCGGGGCATGCGGCGGCGAGAAGAGGCGTGACACACGCGGAGCGACACTGCAGGCAATCTAAGCCAGGTGCTTATACTACACACCTGCTCACAGTCTGTCTATCTGCTGGTAGAGTACAAAAAGGGCGAGGGAGGAACGAGCCAGGAAGCAGCACGTAAGAGGAAACGCCGGCCAGCAGACAAGAAGCGCGACGACCCACACCACATGAGCGATGACACACCCCCGCAGCGGACGCAAGCCCCGGACGCCGAAAGGCATGCAGCGGCAGCAGACAAGCCGGAAGAGCGCACTGAAAAGTGACGCGACCAAAGGGCCAAGTGACAGCAGATTTATCCATCCATCCATCCATCTTCTTCCGTTTATCCGAGGTCGGGTCGTGGGGGCAACAGCCTAAGCAGGGAAACCCAGACTTCCCTCACCCCAGCCACTTCGTCTAGCTCTTCCCGGGGGATCCCGAGGCGTTCCCAGGCCAGCCGAGAGACATAGTCTTCCCAACGTGTCCTGGGTCTTCCCCGTGGCCTCCTACCGGTTGGACGTGCCCTAAACACGTGCCCTGACCAGATGCCCGAACCACCTCATCTGGCTCCTCTCGATGTGGAGGAGCAGCGGCTTTACTTTGAGTTCCTCCCGGATGGCAGAGCTTCTCACCCTATCTCTAAGGGAGAGCCCCGCCACACGGCGGAGGAAACTCATTTCGGCCGCTTGTACCCGTGATCTTATCCTTTCGGTCATGACCCAAAGCTCATGACCATAGGTGAGGATGGGAACGTAGATCGACCGGTAAATTGAGAGCTTTGCCTTCCGGCTCAGCTCCTTCTTCACCACAACGGATCGGTACAACGTCCGCATTACTGAAGACGCCGCACCGATCCGCCTGTCGATCTCACGATCCACTCTTACCCCACTCGTGAACAAGACTCCTATGTACTAGGTACTCAAACTCCTCCACTTGGGGCAGGGGCTCCTCCCCAACCCGGAGATGGCACTCCACCCTTTTCCGGGCAGATTTATTGAAATAATAAATCAAGGTCAAAACTGTTACGATGCGTCTTGTGTCAGGTGTCCCCGCAACCCACCCGAGGACGGCAGGAAGTCCGTCACACCAGGGTTCGATTGAACCCTAGGGGTTCGGTGAGTCGGCTTCAGGGGTTCGGCGGAGCCTCCACTCAAGCCAGACCCGACTCATCGTGTACATAAAAACTTCTCCCTATAGGCATATTAGGAATACGGCAACAGCAGAACCCAAACTGATTCACAGGTGTATAATTTGTTATGAGTTCATGCACTGTGTTGGTTTTGTCCTTTGAACAAAGTGAGGTTCATGCACGGGTCATTTTGTGCACCAGTAAAATATCATTTAACTTTGTCTTGAATTTGAAGAAATTTTATTTTTCACTAAAGAAGGGTTTGGTGGATGTGCATATAAGACTGGTGGGGCTCAGTACCTCCAACAAGGTTAAGAACCACTGGTTTGAAGTCATATCCAACAATTGCGACAACGACGTTTTACTGTCAACGGAGTTTTGTTTTTTAAAGATTTCTGCTGGTGGTCTGCCTCCGCATTTTTTCAAAGCAAAAAATGTGCCTTGGCTCAAAAAAGGTTGAAAAACACTGCCATAAACGATGCTTTAGTGTGGCTTAAACGGGGCTTAGGCTAAATAATTATTTGTTTAAGGGGTTAAACAACTTAGTGTGGACATGGGCTGAGTCAATCACCTGCAACACTCTCACTAACAGTACACACAATTGTATTGTTTGCAAAGACTGTTTAGCACGTCCCTTTGTTCCTAATATTCCACAATAAGAGTGAGGATCAAACAAATGGACAGAAACACACACAGGCACATATAATAGAATAATATATCACACACAACATGCGCTATAATAAATCCACACTTTACGTGGACTGTGCCTAATCAGCACTTCTTCTAGAGGTGAATATTGACAGGTTTTGTTATTCATAGGATATTCAAGCTATTATATTTTCCACCTCTGCTGCCATAATGTTGCCAGTGTTGCGGAACACATTGGTAGCTATCATTCGCCGGCTCATTTTAAAAAAAAAAAACGACTTGAGGCGTGACATTATTACCCATGAGCCATAAGGAGCCCATTCAAAGACCAAACAGGGCCGGTTGTTCCTTTTATGGCCGCCACGCTCTCGGTGAGCACCGGGGTCAAAAGGGCATGGCCTTCCTGCCCTCGCTACATACAGACACCATCTTTTTAATACCTCCTTTAATCGAAAACACCGTGTACTACATCACAGTTATGCTTTGGGCAAATTACGGTCACTATATTGATTTCATATTTGTCATAATGAGGTGGGAACTTGTATGCTCACAAATGGTTCTGTTTGTATCCCCGATCCTGCAGTATATCATTGCTCATAGAGCTGTATGTGTGCAGGGGGGCATCATTGTTTTGTTGAATCATAGCTTCCTTTTTTTTTTAACTTTTTGTCCTTCCCAGAAGTCACTGAAGCTACAAAGGAGTGTTTTAAACATAGATTTGTTATCTGGATTTAGTCAAAGGTCAAACAGCAAACAAGCAGTCCTGAGCTGCAAAACAGGTGATTTATGACACGGAAAAGGAAAGGTTGGTGTTTCACTTAAACTTGGATTAAAGATTTTCAGAAAACATGGGAAAACAACTTTATATCCGTGCGGTCCTCCCGCGTCGACCTCCGTGCTCGGACTTCTTTATTTCTTACAGAAATCAATAAGGTTGCTAAGTGAAGAAACTGTTGCTGGGTTCTCTGTGGGCACAAGACTCATTCATTCATCTTCAGCCTCGCTAATGGATCACAGGAGCTGAAAAGGAGCATACGAAACCAGACAAAGCTTTTTCTCCTTTCCATTTTTTTGCAGGGGATTTTCAGAACATTGTGTATACCCTAAATCGGGGGTCTCAAACTTAATTTAACTGGTGGACGTTGAATGTACGTAAAGTCTGGGTGAGGCTTCAGTTTTAACCATGAAACCAAATGTGTTAACTACTTCTATCAGCAGCTGAAGTGACCTTGAGCTATGATAGGCGTTCAGTTACGGCTGGGCGATATATCGATATACTCGATATATCCCGGGTTTGTCTCTGTGCGATTATAGAAAATTACTATATCGTGATATTCGAGTATGCGGGCATTACACTACAGGCCCCTCCCACTCTTTGTTGTCTCTCCTTCTCACAGACAACAAGCGCACCTTAAAACTCATCTGTATACTCTAGCCTTTAAATAGACCTCCTTTTTAGACCAGTTGATCTGCCGCTTCTTTTCTTTCTCCTATGTCCCCCCCTCCCTTGTGGAGGGGGTCCGGTCCGATGACCATGGATGAAGTACTGGCTGTCCAGAGTCGAGACCCAGGATGGACCGCTCGTCGGGACCCAGGATGGACCGCTCACCTGTATCGGTTGGGGACATCTCTACGCTGCTGATCCGCCTCCGTTTGAGATGGTTTCCTGTGGACGGGACTCTCGCTGCTGTCTTGGATCCGCTTGAACTGAACTCTCGCGGCTGTGTTGGAGCCACTATGGATTGAACTTTCACAGTATCATGTTAGACCCGCTCGACATCCATTGCTTTCGGTCCCCTATAGGGGAGGGGTTGCCCACATCTGAGGTCCTCTCCAAGGTTTCTCATAGTCAGCATTGTCACTGGCGTCCCACTGGATGTGAATTCTCCCTGCCCACTGGGTGTGAGTTTTCCTTGCCCTTTTGTGGGTTCTTCCGAGGATGTTGTAGTCGTAATGATTTGTGCAGTCCTTTGAGACATTTGTGATTTGGGGCTATATAAATAAACATTGATTGATTGATTGATTGATTGACCTTCTTACATACGTCACATACTGTCACGTCATACGTCACATACACATACGCCCCCACGGAGCAGAGAAGTAGCGGCACGGGTAACGTTAGCTGTGGTGCGAGTGGTAATACGAGAGAAAGAAGGTGCGAATATGGTAACAAATAAAGGAAGAATTAATCCCCAAGAAAAACAGCACAGGGTCCATCGTCTGGCGGTGATTTGGCTTCAAGTGGGAATATGTCAAACAGACAATCGTACTTTGTCAAGTGTGGGGCAAAAGCGTTGCTACAAAAAGTAACATTACTGCTAATATTTAGCATCATTTGAAAAGTCACCTGCTAGAGAATGAAGAGTGCGTACTCCGCATGCCAACATCTCCATTTGGTGCCACCCCAACAAAATGCCGAGGCAACCATTTCCACATTAACACCGTGTGAAAAAAATAGTCAACAACAGAAGGACATAACGTCTGCAGGAACCTACCACATAGCAAAGGACATACACTATATGATTTCCTATTATGCAGCACATTTTTAATTCACAGTTATTGAAACATCTTGTAGGGCTTCACGGTGGCAGAGGGGTTAGTGCGTCTGCCTCACAATACGAAGGTCCTGAGTGGTCCTGGGTTCAATCCCGGGCACGGGATCTTTCTGTGTGGAGTTTGCATGTCCTCCCCGTGAATGCGTGGGTTCCCTCCGGGTACTCCGGCTTCCTCCTACCTCCAAAGACATGCACCTGGGGATAGTTTGATTGGCAACACTAAATTGGCCCTAGTGTGTGAATGTGAGTGTGAATGTTGTCTGTCTATCTGTTTTGGCCCTGCGATGAGGTTGCGACTTTTCCAGGGTGTACACCGCCTTCCGCCCGATTGTAGCTGAGATAGGCACCAGCGCCCCCCGCGACCCTAAAGGAAATAAGCGGTAAAGAATGGATGAAACATTTTGTGTGACATCATACACAAAAGTGCACTTTATTTGTTTTAAACTATTGTAGTGGCCTTCTGTACAAAAAGTGCACTTTTTAATTTAATGTTCTATTGATATGTCATCTTAGTGACATCATGCACAAAAGTGCACTAATAGTTTGTTTTAAAATGTCTCTGACAAGCTTGCACTTTCTCACTTTCACTGCTTAATAACTGTTTAATGAATACAATCTTGCTAAATTGACTTAGTTTTGATTCCCCTCTGCATGAAAATGAGCATATGTTAATACAGTATGAACAAGAATGCTTTAATGTAGACACATAGAATCATCATACTGGTGTAATTATATGCATCAAGTGTTCATTCAAGGCTAAGGCAAAATATCGAAATATATATTGTGTATCGCGACATGGCCCAAAAATAATGAGATATTAATAAAAGCCCTACTTGACTATAAGTAATATTCACCAAAAATAAATAAATACATTTAAAAGCGACTTGTCCAGGGTGTACCCCGCCTTCCGCCAGATTGTAGCTGAGATAGGCGCCAGCGCCCCCCGCGACCTCAAAAGGGAATAAGCGGTAGAAAATGGATGGATGGATGATTTAAAAAAAAAAAAAAAAAAGTATATATATTTATATATATATATATACACTTTGTAAACAAATACAGTGGCGTTGTATAAAAAAATATGAAACGCGCAACTTTTGTCAATAAGCAAGAACTTGAACTATCCATCCATCCATCCATTTTCTACCGCTTATTCCCTTTATATGCAAATATTACAGGATTTCTTTCTCTTATAGTTACATTTAGATTGATGATGTCTATCTGTGAGTGTCTGTGTCCATATATATATATATATATATATATATATATATATATTTTTTTTTTTTTTTTTTTTATACATACATACATGCATGTCTATACATACATATAACTACATATATACTGTACATATATAAATACATACATACATACACTACAAGAAATACACGGGAAGCTTACTCTGTAGCTTGCTAGCTTAAATGTGCTAGTTTCTAAGACACAAATTTTGTTAGCACAGGCATGATTGACAGAGCTTACACCTTACCGTGGTGGAGAAGTTTAAGTGTACCAATTATTCTAGGAGCTATGTTGTCCAGGATTTTCTATGCCCCTGGTTAGGGTCTCCCATGACAAACAGGTCCTAGGTGCGGGACCAGACAAAGAGCAGCTCAAAGTGTGTTTCGAGATAAGAGCAGTCTTTCAGCTAATTGTTATGCTTTGAATTGCAAGCAAAGATTTGAGTTACGAGACTCCTGTCGCTTGTCGCGAATGCCACAGTGAATGTTGCAAGATCTGCCTAAAACATCTGGTCTTGCCGGCTAGCATTAGCTTATAGGAATATACAGTAGGTAGAGAATGACCTGACTTTGATATTGATTGAATTTATGAAAAAAAATATGGCCAAGCATGTAGCTTTACTCCCGAGTGTATCACTTCTAGTCTGCAACATACCGAAGCAGAAAGAATAAAATAAATAACACCAGACCAGGAGCTTAAAATAATATGGAATCAGCAGACATTTAACCATGAAAATATAGAAAAGCTGCTGATGACGTGTTTAAAAGAGAAGCAGCTGGAGTGAGGTTAAAAATAAATATTGTACAATTATTTCATTACTTCATAAAACTACTGTAGATGTTTGTACTATATTCTGTTGTATTGATATACATTTTGTTATCTAAAAGATAGTTGTTTGAAAGGGCAGGTTACATGTTAAAATGGTGCTGTTTGGGGATTATGAGGAATAAAATGTATTTCTATAGGAGACATTAATTGGAAATATAGTGTTTTGAGTTAAGCGCTCGTAACTACTGTCAAAACATTGTAACTCTGTTGGATAAAATACTCTAAAAATATACTAAAACTGGACAGTCATATACTCAGTTCTCGCTGCTTGGACTGCAGTGGCCTATGAGGGTCAAAATATGTATTTAAAATAGTTTGACAAAAACAGGCATGTAATAATTTAGTAAGTTAATAGTAACACAGCAATTCACCTGTATCATTAACATGGTCATCGGAGTTTAAAGTAAATAGTAATATGTCATATTGACCACCTTATCAGTGTATAAGCTTAAAACAGGTGTAACATATTGAAGTGGATACAATTCAATGTGTACTTTTCGGGGAAAAATAATGGACTCGTATTAGTGTAAATTTAACACATATTATATGTGCTGTTTAGTTGTCTTTTTATAGCATTTTTAGTCGAACTGGATGACAATATTTTTTTAAGTATCCAAAATAAACCTTTGACTTTAGTACCAAGAGGGACGCTACAAAATAGTAACAATAATGCAACACAGTTCTTCAAAACTTTAATCAATCAATCAATGTTTACTTATATAGCCCTAAATCACTAGTGTCTCAAAGGGCTGCACAAACCACAACACATACCACTACGACATCCTCGGTAGGCCCACATAAGGGCAAGGAAAACTCCCACCCAATGGGATGTCGGTGACAATGATGACTATGAGAACCTTGGAGCATGTACTACTAGAGCTACTTTTGTGTTTTCATGATTTGTGTCACTACTCACTTCTAAATAATGGCGAATACTGCTGCAGAACTGTCTGCAAACAGAACTGTTACGGTCTGTGTTGAACGCTGTTTGTCTGGAATCCGAGATGCAGAGAAAGCAGGCAAAGTGCAGGTATAAATGTATTAATGACAAAGGCAAACAGGAAATAGAAACAAAAATAAGAGCGCGAGACAGGACATAAACACAGAATTCCAGAAACTAAAGATAATTGTCACGAGTCTTGTGTGTTCAGAGTTAATGTGCGATATTTTCCATCTGTCCATCCATTTTCTACCACTTGTCCCTCTCGGGGTCGCGTAGGTGACTGAAGCCTATCATAGTTGCATTCGGGCGATGAGGCACCACCTCATCGCAGGGCCAACACAGATAGAGAGACAACAATCACACTCACATTCACACACTAGGGCCAATTTAGTGTTGCCAATCAACCTATCCCCAGGTGCATGTCTTTGGAGGTGGGAGGAAACCAGAGTACCTGCAGGGAACCCACGTACTTATCATTCAAATGGTTCATTGGACAAAAAAAAGGGTGTCTCAAGCCTCAATAGGAGTATTTTCCTCCTAGCTCAAACAAATATATAAAAAGTTGACATGAAAATTATTCATATATCCTTCTGGGAACCAACGTCCTCTACAGTGGACATTTCTAATTTGCATTTTAGGGCTACTTAGACCAAAGTGCAGAAATTGCTGTTTCTCAGGAGTTACATTATCAAGATATGATTTAGTATAGAGATGTCCGATAATATCGGACTGCCGATATTATTGGCCGATAAATGCTTTAAAATGTAATATCGGAAATTATCGGTATCGGTTTCAAAAAGTCAAATGTATTACTTTTTAAAATGGCGGTGTACACGGACGTAGGGAGAAGTAGAGAGCACCAATAAACCTTAAAGGCACTGCCTTTGCGTGCGGGCCCAATTACATAATATCTACGGCTTTTCACACACAAAAGTGAATGCAAGCATACTTGGTCAACAGCCATACAGGTCACACTGAGGGTGGCCGTATAAACAACTTTCACACTTTTACAAATATGTGCCACACTGTGAACCCACACCAAACAAGAATGACAAACACATTTCGGGAGAACATCCGCACCGCAACACAACAGAACTAATATCTGGGACGCTGCAATATACACCCCCCTGCTATCCCCTCCCCCCAACCCCCGCCCACCTCAACCTCCTCATGCTCTCTCAGGGAGAGCATGTCCCAAATTCCAAGCTGCTGTTTTGAGGCATGTTAAAAAAAACAATGCACTTTGTGAATTCATTAATAAATATGGCAGTGCCATGTTGGCATTTTTTTCCATAACTTGAGTTGATTTATTTTGGAAAACCTTATTTCATTGTATAAGGCATCCAGCGGGGCATCACAATAAAATTAGGCATAATAATGTGTTGATTCCATGACTGTATATATCGGTAGCGGTTGATATCGGAATCTGTAATTAAGAGTTGGACAATATCGGAATATCGGATATTTGCAAAAAAGCCGTTATCGGACATCTCTAATTTAGTAGAAATCTCACTTCACATGCTAATTTTGCTGCGTCACAGTAATATGCAGGTGTGTATGTACACCAAATATCTCAGACCATTAACAAGAGAAGCCTTCTTCATGCATATTGCATGTTGCACACATGCATGTTCTCATATTCATCATGTCACATTAAACACAGAGAGGTTCAACGCCTGAGGCCTGGATGGGATAAGTAGACCCTGTGGCCCTCTTAGGGGTTAAAACGTGCTGTAAGGGGGATGGCAATCAGTCCGTCATTGTCACAGTGCAGAGAACTAACATGTAGCGAGGGGGATGGGGGAGAGGGGGGGGGGGCTGCCACAGGACAATCTGTTAGTCCCATGTTGATTAACAGTAATATGAATGTAACTGTACTCACACACGAGGGAGTTGGGCGCCCGCTACAATCAAGGCTGACCTTAGTGTAATGGAGAACAAATTTGGGAGAATATTGCTCACCATCCATCTTTATTTACACATGGTAATGAAGTGCTGTGCTAAAGTACTGCAAGCCTCTGTGGGAGTCTTCAGGGACGCGGGTATAGACTGTAAATGTAGACTTCTAAAACAACTGATACAGTACATCCCAGACTTGGACAGCAAGACAATAAAACACAGAAACAACAACAAATGTACTACTGTAAATTACGGACAATAAACCGCTATTTTTTTTCCGAGGCTTTGTACATTCCGGCCCATAAAATGGTGCGGCTAATTTATGGATTTTTCTTCGCTAAGTCATATTTCAAATAGCTTAAAAAAACAAAGCAAATGCACTGAATAGGTGTGTTATTGTTTGTGCTACGGCGTCATCTTTTGAACGAGTTTGCTCACCGCGGGTGCAGCTGTGCTGCATTGCCTTTCTGTCCGAACTGAGCCTTCAACCGGAAGTAGAAGTGTTGTTCCGTTTTCTATAAATAAATGGTTATAAATGGGTTGTACTTATGTAGCGCGTTTCTACCTTCAAGGTACTCAAAGCGCTTTGACACTATTTCCACATTTACCCATTCACACACACACTCACACACTGATGGAGGGAGCTGCCATGCAAGGCGCTAACCAGCAAGGGTGAAGTGTCTTGCTCAGGACACAACGGACATGACGAGGTTGGTACTAAGTGGGGATTGAACCAGGGACCCTCGGGTTGCTCACAGGCCACTCTCCAACTGCACCACGCCGCATTCATATTTTTACTACTCGTATGGATTATTCATTACTCCCTGCAAGCAATGTTTGTAAGTTTTACAATATAACTAAAGCAATTCATACTTACTAAACCGTCCCGTGTGTGATGGCTGTAGGAGTGTTTTATCAATCAATCAATCAATCAATGTTTACTTATATAGCCCTAAATCACTAGTGTCTCAAAGGGCTGCACAAACCACTACGACATCCTCGGTAGGCCCACATAAGGGCAAGGAAAACTCACACCTAGTGGGACGTCGGTGACAATGATGACTATGAGAACCTTGGAGAGGAGGAAAGCAATAGATGTCGAGCGGGTCCAACATGATACTGTGAAAGTTCAATCCATAATGGATCCAACACAGTCGCGAGAGTCCAGTCCAAAGCGGATCCAACACAGCAGCGAGAGTCCCGTTCACAGCGGAGCCAGCAGGAAACCATCCCAGGCGGAGGCGGATCAGCAGCGCAGAGATGTCCCCAGCCGATACACAGGCAAGCAGTACATGGCCACCGGATCGGACCGGACCCCCTCCACAAGGGAGAGTGCATATAACTTTTAGTTTTAGTGCATATTTGTACATGCTATCGTAAAGTAATGAACCTAGCGTGGTTAGCATTAGCCAATTTGCTGGCACGTTTACGAGTATCGTTGTTAGTGTTATTAACTTACAATGACATCCTTTTTGTAATGTTTCTGTTTTGTAAATTCATCAAAACGTCACCGTGGACTTATTGAGCCTGTTTAGCTGATTGGAGAGCTAGCTTTCGCAGCTAGTAGGTCCATGACGTTGACTGCTGTTTTTTTTATCAGCAGTTATACTGTTGTGTGGCAGATACCGTTTGGAAACTATTAAGGTATCTAAATAAACATTTACAAAATATTTCTATGTTAATCATTTATTTCACAACGTATGCATCTGCCATGTACACAACTTGAGATTTATGGAATGTTTTACAAAATCAATCAATCAACAAATATTTATATAACCCTTCATCACAAGTGTCTCAAAGGGCTGCACAAGCCACAATGACTTCCTCGGATCAGATCCCACATAAGGGCAAGGAAAAACTCACAACTCAGTCGGATGGCAATGAGAATGACTATGAGAAACCTTGGAGAGGACCGCAGATGTGGGTAACCCCACCCCTGGGGGAGACCGGATACAATAGACGTCGAGTGGGTCTTTGCATAATATTGTGAAAGTCCAGTCCATAGTGGATCTAACATAATAGTGACAGTCCAGTTCATAGTGGGGCCAGCAGGAGACCATCCCGAGCGGAGACGTGTCACAGGCGAGCGGTCCACGCCGGGTCCCGACTCTGGACAGCCAGCACTTCATCCATGGCCACCGGTCCTGTGCCCCCCCTTCCCACAAGGGAGAGGGGGGCAGAGCAGAAAAGAAACGGCAGATCAACTGGTCTAAAAAGGGGGTCTATTTATAGGCTCGAGTATACAAATGAGTTTTAAGATGGGACTTAAATGCTTCTACTGAGGTAGCATCTCTAACTGTTACCGGGAGGGCATTCCAGAGTACTGGAGCCTGAATAGAAGACACTCTATAGCCCTCAGACTTTTTTTGGGCTCTGGGAATCACTAATAAGCCGGAGTCCTTCGAATGCAGATTTCTTGCCGGGACATATGGTACAATACAATCGGCGAGCTATACCGTGTAGTATTTTATACGTAAGTAGTAAAACCTTAAAGTCACATCTTAAGTGCACAGGAAGCCAGTGCAGGTGAGCCAGTACAGGCGTCATATGATCAAACGTTCTTGTTCTTGTCAAAAGTCTAGTAGGCGCATTTTGTACCAACTGTAATCTTTTAATGCTAGACATGGGGAGACCCAAAATAATACATTACAGTAATCGAGAGGAGACGTAACGAATGCATGGATAATGATCTCAGCGTGGTTAGTGGACAAAATGGAACAGATTTTAGCGATATTACGGAGATGAAAGAAGGCCGTTTTAGTAACACTCTTAATATGTGACTCAAACAAAAGAGTTGGGTCAAAGATAATACCCAGATTCTTTACCGAGTCGAGTCGCCTTGTGTAATTTTTTTGGTTGTCAAATGTTAAGGTATTATATTATAGCCCGGTGCGGCTAAAATTTAGAAAAATATTTTTTTCTTCTAAAATTTAATGAGTCCGGCTTATTTACTGGTCCGCTCTACATTTCGAAAATACAGGAATTCATTCCTGATAGAATAGGAAAATATGGACTGTTTAAACATAAGTGAGATAACATTTAGTAAAACATGTTTACAAAACTCTAAATTTGTAATACGTCACATGTAACAGTGTATAGTGCATCACTATTATGGATACGTTCCGATCAGGGTTTTATGCTGCCGATTCCAGTACTGATCATTTATGAGTGAGATCTGCCGATACCAATTCCGATACTGATCTATTATTCTAACTGTAAATGTTTATTTTTCTTTGTGGTGAGTGCTATTGACGGATCAACATTATCAACAATCTTTAAATTAGCTCCTTATTTTTTTTTTATATAACAATATGCACAATAACTGAACATACACAAACTATGATATACTATTCTTTCATATCATTTAATTTTTGCAAAGAAAGTCCCCCTGTGTCCAGGGAATTATTATATGAGTTTGTAAATAATAAGAAAAATTTAAAATATTTTTGAAAAAAATAAAAAAACATGTCGACCTAATCACTCGTGTATCAATCGTGTACCCTTGGTATCAACATCACCAATTCATGGATCAATTTGCCCTCCTCTTACGTTTCGTGTACTGGCTGGGACAGTGCTGACACACCAACAGTTGTTGTTATATTATCTTCTCACCACACTCTCATTAATCTACTTATTAATGTTCTTATTAGATAAAATAAGCTCTGCTTCTTCCTACTCTTTTTCGGACATGCTGTAATGAAACAACTGGAAATACGTGATGCATTACATAAACTGAAACCAACCACATGTTCGACTTTTTAAAGATGGGTTTAGCATATCTAAAACATATCTGGATTAACCCCCATATGTAGATACACTTTTTTTTTTTAACAGAAAAGTACCAACAGATTAAATATAAAGTGGCCAGAATATAAATTCAAATAATCATATAACCTGTCATTATTCACTTGAAAATGATAAACTTGTATAAATCTCTCAAGTTTTTCTTGTGTAAAGTAGAGATTAGCTGACACATGCAGAATTATCATCTCCTGGGGGTTAGGTCTCCCTGTCTTTCAAACCTGGTAACACTTCTGTTTCCAACTTTAATTGAGAGTATTTGAACGCACCGCAGTTATGTGCAATGAGATGCAAAAGTGAAACATGCACATAACATTGTGTTATGCTTCCACAAATAGCCTTATTACACTTTTACCTTTTTTTCCATCACCTTGACATTGTTCCAAAATATTGGAGTTGTATGTGAATGCTTAAAGATGAGCTTTGATGACTTTATGGCGTCTGTGTTAAGTGAGGTTTTCCGCTATCTAAGTGGAACAAACCATTTTGCATTTTTAATAGAGGGGTCTGGGTAGTCTTAGACATTCTTAATTTAATTCAAGCAAACGTAGTATTGAATTTTTACAGCTTTATTTATTCTATATTATAATTTTTGACTTAACCATAACTTGGTGAGCTATGCAAGTTATAAAAATGTAGGCAAAGGTAAGGTGAAATTATAAATCAATCAATCAATCATTGTTTATTTATATAGCCCTAAATCACAAATGTCTCAAAGGACTGTACAAACCACTACGACTACGACATCCTCGGAAGAACCCACAGAAGGGCAAGGAAAACTCACATCCAGGGCAAGGGCATCCATGGTCATCGGACCGGACCCCCTCCACAAGGGAGGGGGAGACAGAGGAGAAAAAGAAAAGAAGCGGCAGATCAACTGGTCCAAAAAGGGGGTATATTTAAAGGGTAGAGTATACAAATGAGTTTTAAGGTGAGACTTAATTGACAAACCTTTTATCCAAGAGCAGGGGTGTCAAACTCAAACACAGAGTGGTGCATTAAATATTGACCAAGCGAGGCTTATATAACTTTATAGTGACATGCAAAATCGAGTTTTAAATAATAATAATTAAAAAATATCAATGGCATATCAAATAAAATAAAAATAAATATTGAATGCCTCTTTGCGGCGGTGGGTTTGAGTTGGGGCGGGGTTTGGTGGTAGCGGGGGTGTATATTGTAGCATCCCAGAAGAGTTAGGGATGCAAGGGGTTCTGGGTATTTGTTCGGTTGTGTTTATGTTGTGTTACGGTGCGGATGTTCTCCCGAAATGTGTTTGTCATTCTTGTTTGCTGTGGGTTCAAAGTGTGGCGTATATTTGTAACAGTGTTAAAGTTGTTTATACAGCCACCCTCAGTGTGACCTGTATGGCTGTTGACCAAGTATGCCTTGCATACACTTGTGTGTGTGTATGAGCCGCATATATTATGTGAGTGGGCCGGCACGCTGTTTGTATTGAGGAAAAGCGGACGTGGCGACATGTAGAGAACGCCAAAAGCAGTGCTTTTACGGCCTGCCCCCAATATTATTGTCCGGGTGTAGATCGGGAGAAATTCGGGAGGGGCACTGAACTTCGGGAGTCTCCCTGGAAAATCGGGAGGGTTGATGAGTATGAGTATTAGTGGTGAATGCGGTGTTACAGTGGCGGGCAAGCTCTAATGTTAATTTGATATTGCCTCAAGGGCCAAATGAAATTACACAGCGGGCCAAATTTGGCCTGTGGACCAGAGTTTGACACCCATGTCCAAGAGTAACACAGTAAACCCTTATAGTTTGCTGTTAATTGGTTCCGGGTCGCCCTGTGAGGAGGTGGCGACTTGTCCAGGGTGTACCCGCCCTCCGCCCGATTGTAGCTGAGATAGGCGCCAGCGCCCCCCGCGACCCCAAAAGGGAATAAGCGGTAGAAAATGGATGGATGGATGGATGGTTCCAGGTCTGGTTTTTGTAAATTAATTTCAGCAAAGCAGGAATTAATAATCATAAATGTAATATTGTCATACCTAGAGCATAAAATAACCTTTTTACGACTTTGTTAAAATGTGTGTTACCTTAAAGAAGCTCTCTAGACATGAAACAACACCCACATAGTCACCTTTATAAGCTGCAAACTTCATGAAATTGAAGATGTGGCGAGGGACAACTGCATCACAATACTCACCAGGCTGCAGTCAGCACTAAACAGTAGACCCTAGCCTGATGCACTAGTAGTATTAAAGACCAAAATGGGGCCAATCGTGTTTAGGGACACAACAATCCTTGGGTACAAACCATTTTGACCACATGTGCCTATCCTGTTCTCTCTTCACGCTCCGCTGCCCTCCGAATAAAAGCTCCACAAAGGCAACATTCAGCAGGACACGTTCCTGTCAAAGACGCTAAACCATGCAAGTCGAATCTCGGGCTCCCTGCATGAGTCCCCCTAAATGAGATGTCCGTGGGGGATAATAGGACTGCTGGCTTGCAAGAGAGTGCTCTACATGTGTGGCTCTTTTCACGCCAATTGGACTCAGCGATACAGTCACTGGTCCATGGACGCTCTTTTTGCACAACACTAGCGAGACAGCAAAATAATGCTGAATATTTAAGGAAACACAAATTGTCCCATCTTACAGACTGGTCTTAAAAATGCATGTTGATTAGGTATTTATGCTGGTGATTCGTTCATCCATGAGTGATCTTGGCCGATACCACCTACTAGTGGTTAGAGCAGGGGTCACCAACCTTTTTGAAACCAAGAGCTACTTCTTGGGTACTGAGTAATGCGAAGGGCTACCAGTTTGATATACACTTAAATAAATTGTCAGAAATAGCCAATTTGCTCAATTTACCTTTAATATATATCCATCCATTTTCTACCGCTTATTCCCTTTTGGGGTCGCGGGGGGCGCTGGCGCCTATCTCAGCTAGAATCGGGCGGAAGGCGGAGTACACCCTGGACAAGTCGCCACCTTATCGCAGGGCCAACACGGATGGACAGACAACATTCACACTCACATTCACACACTAGGGCCAATTTTTAGTGTTGCCAATCAACCTATCCCCAGGTGCATGTCTCTGGAGGTGGGAGGAAGCCGGAGTACCCGGAGGGAACCCACACATTCACGGGGAGAACATGCAAACTCCACACAGAAAGATCCCGAGCCTGGATTTGAACCCAGGATTGCAGGAACTTCGTATTGTGAGGCAGACGCACTAACCCCTCTGCCACCGTGAAGCCTTTTATATATATGTGTATATATATATATATATATATATATATATATATATATATATATATATATATATATATATATATATATATATATATATATATATATATATATATATATATATATATAGGTTTCTAAAAAATGGGTATTTCTGTCCGTCATTCCGTCGTACATTGTTTTTCCTTTTACGGAACGTTTTTATGTAGAGAATAAATTATGAAAAAAACACTTAAGTGAATGGTTTAAAAGAGAAGAAAACATGAAAAAAATGAAAATTACATTTTGAAACAGAGTAAAAATTCAAAATTCAACCAAAAAAAATTAAGAGAAAAACTAGCTCATTCGAATCTTTTTGAAAAAATTAAAAAAAATAATTTATGGAACATCATTAGGAATTTTTCCTGATTAAGATTAAAATTTTACAATATTGATGACATGTTTTAAATAGGTTAAAATCCACTTTGAAGTAAGATTTAAATTTGATTCTACAGATTTTATAGATTTGCCATAATATTTTTATTTTTATTTTAATCATAACAAGTTTGAAGAAATACTTCACAAAATTTTTTTGTCGAAAAATAAGAAGCTAAAATGAAGAATTACATTCAAATGTATTTATTATTCTTTACAATAAAACAATTAAAAGACTTGAACATTGATTTAAATTGTCAGGAAAGGAGAGGAAGGAATTTAAAAGTTAAAAAGGTATATGTGTTTAAAAATCCTAAAATAATTTTTAAGGTTGTATTTTCTCTCTAAAATTGTCTTTCTGAAAGTTATAAGAAGCAAAGTAAAAAAAATAAATGAATTTATCTAAACAAATGAAGACCAAGTCTTTAAAATATTTTCTTGGATTTTCAAATTCTATTTGAGTTTTGTCACTCTTAGACTTAAAAATGTTGAGCAAAGCGAGACCAGCTTGCTAATAAACAAATAAAATTTAAAAAATAAAGGCAGCTCACTGGTAAGTGCTGCTATTTGAGCTATTTTTAGAACAGACCAGCGGCCTACTCATCTGGTCCGTACGGTCTACCTGGTGCCCGCGGGCACCGCGTTGGTGACCCCTGGGTTAGCGTGTCCGCCCTGAGATCGGTAGGTCGTGAGTTCAAATCCCGGCCGAGTCACACCAAAGACTATAAAAATGGGACCCATTACCTCCCTGCTTGGCACTCAGCATCAAGGGTTGGAATTGGGGGTTAAATCACCATAAATGATTCCCAGGCCCGGCACCGCTGCTGCTCGCTGCTCACTGCTCCCCTCACCTCAAGGGTGATGGGTCAAATGCAGAGAATAATTTCACCACATCTAGTATATGTGTGACAATCATTGGTACTTAACTTTAACCAATACCGGTCACATGTATTAAATGTAAATGTTTCAATATAGTGAGTGCCACTGAAAGTATCAGCACAATATTCAAACTTTGTCCTTATTGTCTTCTATTACATACAATTGTTTAATCAAAACTAAGTCAACAGTACACAATCACTAAACAAAATAAAAAACAGTAAAACTATTACACAATGGAATACTTTTGCCCACAAAGTGCTCTTCTGTCCAGGGAATTTTGCCATGAATTTGTAAACATTAACAAAATCATAATTAAAAAAATTAAAATATTGGGTCATCACACTAGTGTCGGTCATATACTGATACTGTGATCAGCAGCACCGGAGCACCGCAGGGAACGGTGCTGGCCCCTCTCCTCTTCACCCTGTACACCGCTGACTTCTGATACAACTCAGAGCTGTGTCACATCCAGAAGTACGCGGATGACACAGCCATCGTCGGGTGCATCAGGGACGGCAGAGAGGAGGAGTTTCGGAACCTGGTGAGGGACTTTGTTGTCTGGTGCCACACAAACCTCTTGCAGCTCAATCCATCAAGGACCAAGGAGCTGGTCATTGACTTTGGGAGGTCGAGTCCACGGTCACAACCTATTGTGATCGAGGGAGTTGAGGTACAGACCGTGGACTCATTCAAGTACCTTGGGGTTTGGGTGGACAATAAGCTGGACTGGACTGTTAACACGGACCACCAGTACAAGAAAGGACAGAGCAGGCTGTACTTCCTCAGGAGACTGCACTCTTTCAACATTTGTAAAAAACTCCTGTGGATGTACTACCAGTCTGTGGTTGCCAGTGTTCTGTTCTACATGGTAGTGTGCTGGGGGGGCAGTACATCTAAGAAGGACAGCTCCAGACTTGAGAAACTGATCAGGCGGGCCGGTTCTACAATCGGAATGAAACTGGAGTCACTGGTGACGGTGGCAGAGAAGAGGACTGTTGACAAACTAGTGAGCATCCTGGATGATGCCAGTCACCCTCTGCATAGCGTTATCAGTAGCCAGAGGAGCCTGTTCAGTGCTAGACTGCTTCATCCCAAGTGCAGGACTAATAGACTCAAAAACTCCTTTGTCCCACACGCCATTAGACTGTACAACTCCTCTCTGAGGCGGGGGGCGGGGGGTACTAGGATGACAGGGGATGCAAAACAATAACAGTGCAATACGTTTTCATAACATGGTCACTACTGCCTACTTTGTCTTGTTATATTCTTATTTTACTTGTTATATTTTTATTCCCATTGTTGCTTTTTATTTTTTATTCTTATTGTAATATTTGTCTATTTTGTTTCCATTTAAACCCCCATTATTTACTTTTTACTTTAATTTAAATTGATCTCAACTATGTACACTGCTGCTGGAATTTTAATTTTCCTGAAGGAACTCTCCTGAAGGAATCAATAAAGTACTATCCATCTATCTATCCATCTATCTATCTATTACCGTTGGTGTCGACACTATCAATTCATGGATCAAGCTGCCCACTTCTTATGACAATGCTACACAACAACAACAGCTGTTAGATTATCCTCCCTCTAGACCAGGAGCTGGCAACCCAAAATGTTGAAAGAGCCATATTGGACCAAAAATAAAAAGTAAAAATCTGTCTGGAGCCGCAAAAAATTAAAAGCCTTTTATAAGTGTTAGACTGAACGCAACACATGATGTAAGTGTCTATATTAACTATTTAAGACTAATATCAAAGGCTGACAGACATCTTTATTGGCAGAAATGTTATATTTTATTTTCATTCTACACATTTTTGCAACACTGGAAATCATTAATATAATGGAGGCTTCTCACGGGATGATATAACTTCTGGAAATGACTGGCTCAGAATGGCCAAAGGTGTAGATGTGTGTATCCGAGTTAAAAGAAACAGCAGGCTGTCTTCTCGTAATGGATTTATTACAATATTTGGCAAACTAGGTAATGTTTGCTGTGGTCTGGAACAACATGGCACACAAACAACCTTGAGAAATGCAGCCAATATCACATACAGATAATGTGCCATTAGACATGAAAATATAAATTAAATACACAATGGACATAAGTAAAGGAAATTAAATGATCTCAAATATAACTACAAATGAGGCATAATGATGCAATATATACATACAGCTAGTCTAAATAGCATATTAGCATTGATTTGCTTGCAGTCATGCATTGACCAAATATGCCTGATAAGCACTCCAGCAAATCAATAGCATCAACAAATCCCCCCTTTGTGCATTCACACAGCATAAAACATTTGGTGGACAAAATGAGACTAAGAAGGAGTGGCATAAAACATGTATTTCTGTGGCAGCGTTGGTGAAAGTTGTACATGTAAACAAACTACGATGAGTTCAAGGATTGCTGAAATTCTTAGGACAAAACGGGCTTGCCAAACACTCTCATCAGTGAAGCATATATAACATAAAAGTGGCATTTCTAACCAATAGGAAAGTATGTGTCATATTCTCCTGGAGAAAATATAATAAAACAAAACATTTTCTTCCCCTTTTCCATTTTCACACATCTCTGAGAGAAATCCAGGGAGCCACCAGGGCGGCGCTCAAGAGCCGCATTAACCCCCGCTCTAATCTTGTTAATTTCTTGTCAATAGCTGCTTTCTTTCTGTTGCAACACAGGTCCATCTACACTTCTTACAGTTTAATAAACTGTTATTTATTGTGTTGTTTCAAGATAGCTTAGCAGCTAGCTAGCATGCCTGCGTCTGCTTGCTCTCGGTGTGTAACATGTTTACCCTTGTCCTAATACCTGATGATGGTACCTAATAATTGAACTGAAAAAATTAAGAAATGCAGTTTGTTTATTATTATTTGCTTAGGGGAGCGGCTCCACACTGCGTATGTAGACTGTCTATGTCAGGGGTTACCAACCTTTTTGAAACCAAGAGCTACTTCTTGGGTACTGATTAATGCGAAGGGCTATCAGTTTGATACACACTTGTATAAATTGCCAGAAATAGCCAATTTGTTCAATTTACCTTTAATAAATAAATCTATATACCGGTATATATATATATATATATATATATATATATATATATATATATATATATATATATATATATATACATATACAGTATATATTTTAAAAAATGGGTATTTCTGTCTGTCATTCCGTCGTACATTTTTTTTACTTTTACGGAAGATTTTTTGTAGGGAATAAATTATGAAAAAAACACTTAATTTAACGGTTTAAAAGAGGAGAAAACAGGAAAAAAATTAAATTAAATTTTGAAACATAGTTTATCTTCAATTTCGACTCTTTGAAATTCAAAATTCAACCGAAAAAAAGAAGAGAAAAACTAGCTAATTCGAATCTTTTTGTAAAAATTAAAAAAAGGATTAATGGAACATAATTAGTAATTTTTCCTGATTAAAATTAATTTTCGAATTTTGACATGTTTTAAATAGGTTAAAATCCAATCTGCACTTTGTTAGAATATGTAACAAATTGGACCAAGCTATGTTTCTAACAAAGACAAATCATTATTTCGTGTAGAATTTCCAGAACTAAAATTTTAAAAGAAATTTAAAAAACTTTGAAATGAGATTTAAATTTGATTCTAAAGATATTCTAGATTTGCCATAATATTTTTTTTGAATTGTAATCTTAATAAGTTTGAAGAAATATTTCACAAATATTCTTTGTCGAAAAAACAGAAGCTAAAATGAAGAATTAAATTAAAATGTATTTATTATTCTTAACAATAAAAAAATGTATATACTTGAACATTGATTTAAATTGTCAGGAAAGAAGAAGAAGGAATTTAAAAGGTAAAAAGGTATATGTGTTTAAAAATCCTAAAATAATTTTTAAGGTTGTATTTTTTCTCTAAAATTGTCTTTCTGAAAGTTATAAGAAGCAAAAAAAAAGAAATAAATGAATTTATTTAAACGAGTGAAGACCAAGTCTTTGAAATATTTTCTTGGATTTTCAAATTCTATTTAAGTTTTGTCTCTCTTAAAATTAAAAATGTCCAGCAAATTGAGACCAACTTGCTAGTAAATAAATAAAGTTAAAAAAAATAGAGGCAGCTCACTGGTAAGTGCTGCTATTTGAGCTATTTTTAGAACAGGCCAGCAGGCGACTCATCTGGTCCTTACGGGCTACCTGGTGCCCACGGGCACCGCGTAGGTGACCCCTGGTCTATGTACACAAAAGTAGCTGCTAGCTAGTTAACAGGGGGCACTCAAAATAAATATTATTTTATTAGCCAGTGTGTGATCGTACTTTTTCACGAATATCGTTCGATACTGACCGGTGGCCGATCGACGAAAATTGTCCGATACTGACCGGTGACCGATCGACGAAAATTGTCCGATACTGACCGGTGGCCGATCGATCCCATCCCTACTGTTGAGTATTTAGCTCATGGGTGCTCACACTTTTTCTGCAGGTCAATCAATCAATCAATCAATGTTTACTTATATAGCCCTAAATCACTAGTGTCTCAAAGGGCTGCACAAACCACTACGACATCCTCGGTAGGCCCACATAAGGGCAAAGAAAACTCACACCCAGTGGGACATCGGTGACAATAATGACCCAGTGGGACGTCGGTGACAATGATGACTATGAGAACCTTGAAGGGGAGGAAAGCAATGGATGTCGAGCGGGTCTAACATGATACTGTGAAAGTTCAATCCATAATGGATCCAACACAGTCGCGAGAGTCCAGTCCAAAGCGGATCCAACACAGCAGCGAGAGTCCCGTTCACAGCGGAGCCAGCAGGAAACCATCCCAAGCGGAGGCGGATCAGCAGCGCAGAGATGTCCCCAGCCGATACACAGGCAAGCAGTACATGGCCACCGGATCGGACCGGACCCCCTCCACAAAGGAGAGTGGGACATAGAAGAAAAAGAAAAGAAACGGCAGATCAACTAGTCTAAAAAGGGAGTCTATTTAAAGGCTAGAGTATACAAATGAGTTTTAAGGTGAGACTTAAATGCTTCTACTGAGGTGGCATCTCGAACTTTTACCGGGAGGGCATTCCAGAGTACTGGAGCCCGAAATGAAAAAGCTCTATAGCCCGCAGACTTTTTTTGGGCTTTGGGAATCACTAATAAGCCGGAGTCCTTTGAACGCAGATTTCTTGCCAGGACATATGGTACAATGCAATCGGCAAGATAGGATGGAGCTAGACCGTGTAGTATTTTATACGTAAGTAGTAAAACCTTAAAGTCAAATCTTAAGTGCACAGGAAGCCAGTGCAGGTGAGCCAGTACAGGCGTAATGTGATCAAACTTTCTTGTTCTTGTCAAAAGTCTAGCAGCCGCATTTTGTACCAACTGTAATCTTTTAATGCTAGACATGGGGAGACCCGAAAATAATACGTTACAGTAATCGAGGCGAGACGTAACAAACGCATGGATAATGATCTCAGCGTCTTTAGTGGACAGAATGGAGCGAATTTTAGCGATATTACGGAGATGAAAGAAGGCCGTTTTAGTAACGCTACTAGGTGAGCTACTTTTCAATTGACCAAGTCGAGGAGATCTACCTCATTCCTCTTTATAATTTATATTTATTCATTTATGAAAGAGACATTTTTGTTAACAAGTTAATGGTGTTTAATGATAATACAAGCATGTTTAACACACATAGATTCCTTTCTTTCATGAAGACAAGAATATAAGTTGGTGTATTTGATTCTGATGACTTGCATTGATTGGAATTAGACAGTGGTGCTGATAACGTCCGCATTTTCAAATGGAGGAAAAAAAAGTCCTCCTTTCTGTCCAATACCACATGAAAGTGGTTGGATTTGGCATCTCATTTGTCCAACTTGCATACTCGTTTTTAAACACTTTGTTATGAGAGTAGCATATGTGTGTGGCCCTTTAATGTCTGGCAGCAGGTGAGTGACGTCAGTGAGTGTGCGGGTGGGCAAGCAAGTGAGAAAGCGGTCGCTGAGGGCGGGGAAGAAATACATTGGCATCAAACTCCGTAGCTTGCTAGCTTGTGCACGCTAGCTTTCTGAGACTCTTATTTTGTTAGCACAGGCAGGATGAAACAGGTCTTTATGGTGAAGACAGGAACTGTGCAGTCGGTCTTTAGAGTTTTGACAGTAGGTACGGAGTCTCTAGAAATAAAATGTGTTTCTCTGCGTCCGCCCTGTTAGTGATTTTTTTCTTAAATATGAGCTCGCAGCAGCCAGCGTCATTTCACAAGATCCTCGGGTGCCGAGAATGTCAAACAACTGACGAAAGTGAAGTCTTGGTATGATTGATGATTGCTCATTTTTATGTATACTTTTTAATGCCTGGCTTGAGATCGACTGACACACCCTCTGAGATCGACCAGTCGATCGCGATCGATGTAATGCCCACCCCTGATTTAGCTGGTTTGGCTTGATTCCTACAAACGGAGGGTTTAGAAGTGCATCTCTTTAGCTCCCTCTGCTGCCTCCACACATTCCCTCTCGTGTGTCACAGAGAACATTAACCCCAGACAAAAAGCAAAATGTTCCATAATGGGTCTAATGAAGTGTGACAAGAGCTAAGAGCCTACCCTGCTGACACACTGGGGCCCCCCAAAATTGGATTAGTGATTAACTATGTTGTCCCGCATTGAGTCAAACGGCTGTGGCGACCCAAAAAAAAGTGTTTGGGAGGCTATAGTGTGCCGGACCGCCCTGCTGGGAGGAAGCGGTGCCCTCGGGTAGCGAGGGAGTCGGGTAAAAAGGATGATGCTCAGGATTGAGGGAAGGAAGTTGTCCCCGGGGTTGGGTCTGGGGGGGGCCCCACTGTGCCACAAAATGAGAAAGGCTCGGTGCACCTGAGCAAGCCCGAGGCGGTGGGAGATCCTCCTCGCTACCCCCCCCCCCCCCCCCCCCCCATCTCCCACCAAGCCGCTCCTCACATATATCTTACCAGGAGACAAGAGCGCCAGCGCAAATCAAACCTACCACCTATAAATTACCACTTTCATTCTCCCTCTCTCGCTTTCTACCTCCTTTTATCCCTTCCATCTCACCCGCCCTGGCCAGGAGCCCTCAACATGCAGCTTCTCTGCCGCAATATAAACTTGGCTGTCAGAGGTTCGGCTGCGATGTGGCAAACTTGCCACCGTAACGGACAGCTTGACAAATACTGAGAGCGTCCGCATACTGCACCTCCCCGCTAGCCTGGGTGCAAAGTGGGGGTGATGCAAGGAGGAAGAAGAAGAGAGAGAATGGAGGGTGAGAGTGACTTTCAGAGGGATAATGAGCCTTTGAACGATGGCTGAAATGTTGCCGTCAACCTGCCCTTCTGCTGCTGGGTAATTAGGTAATCAGTAAATGCCTAATTATGGGATCAAGGTGCAGGGAAACAATTAGCAGAAAGTATTGCCACATAAAAGGGAAATTTACGTTCTGCCAAAGCATGCTTAATTCCCGAATGTGTGTGTGTGGCGTC